>NW_027466551.1:417500-530000 GCF_050575085.1 Anarhichas minor | reverse complement strand
TCCTTCTTCACCATTGTTTAGTCTCCAGCAGGTACGTCCATCTCCACCACTGTTTAGTCTCCAGCAGGTAAGTCCATCTCCACCACTGTTTAATCTCCAGCAGGTACGTCCATCTCCACCACTGTTTAGTCTCCAGCAGGTACGTCCATCTTCACCACTGTTTAGTCTCCAGCAGGTAAGTCCATCTTCACCATTGTTTAGTCTCCAGCAGGTACGTCCATCTCCACCACTGTTTAGTCTCCAGCAGGTACGTCCGTCTCCACCACTGTTTAGTCTCCAGCAGGTAAGTCCGTCTTCACCATTGTTTAGTCTCCAGCAGGTATGTCCATCTTCACCATTGTTTAGTCTCCAGCAGGTATGTCCATCTTCACCACTGTTTAGTCTCCAGCAGGTAAGTCCATCTTCACCATTGTTTAGTCTCCAGCAGGTACGTCCATCTCCACCACTGTTTAGTCTCCAGCAGGTACGTCCATCTCCACCACTGTTTAGTCTCCAGCAGGTACGTCCATCTCCACCACTGTTTAGTCTCCAGCAGGTACGTCCATCTCCACCACTGTTTAGTCTCCAGCAGGTACGTCCATCTTCACCATTGTTTAGTCTCCAGCAGGTACGTCCATCTTCACCACTGTTTAGTCTCCAGCAGGTAAGTCCATCTTCACCATTGTTTAGTCTCCAGCAGGTAAGTCCATCTCCACCACTGTTTAGTCTCCAGCAGGTACGTCCTTCTTCACCATTGTTTAGTCTCCAGCAGGTACGTCCATCTCCACCACTGTTTAGTCTCCAGCAGGTAAGTCCATCTCCACCACTGTTTAATCTCCAGCAGGTACGTCCATCTCCACCACTGTTTAGTCTCCAGCAGGTACGTCCATCTCCACCACTGTTTAGTCTCCAGCAGGTACGTCCATCTTCACCACTGTTTAGTCTCCAGCAGGTACGTCCATCTTCACCATTGTTTAGTCTCCAGCAGGTAAGTCCATCTCCACCACTGTTTAGTCTCCAGCAGGTAAGTCCATCTCCACCACTGTTTAGTCTCCAGCAGGTACGTCCATCTTCACCACTGTTTAGTCTCCAATAGGTAAGTCCATCTCCACCACTGTTTAGTCTCCAGCAGGTAAGTCCATCTTCACCATTGTTTAGTCTCCAGCAGGTACGTCCATCTCCACCACTGTTTAGTCTCCAGCAGGTAAGTCCATCTTCACCATTGTTTAGTCTCCAGCAGGTACGTCCATCTTCACCACTGTTTAGTCTCCAGCAGGTAAGTCCATCTTCACCATTGTTTAGTCTCCAGCAGGTAAGTCCATCTCCACCACTGTTTAGTCTCCAGCAGGTACGTCCTTCTTCACCATTGTTTAGTCTCCAGCAGGTACGTCCATCTCCACCACTGTTTAGTCTCCAGCAGGTAAGTCCATCTCCACCACTGTTTAATCTCCAGCAGGTACGTCCATCTCCACCACTGTTTAGTCTCCAGCAGGTACGTCCATCTCCACCACTGTTTAGTCTCCAGCAGGTACGTCCATCTTCACCACTGTTTAGTCTCCAGCAGGTACGTCCATCTTCACCATTGTTTAGTCTCCAGCAGGTAAGTCCATCTCCACCACTGTTTAGTCTCCAGCAGGTAAGTCCATCTCCACCACTGTTTAGTCTCCAGCAGGTACGTCCATCTTCACCACTGTTTAGTCTCCAATAGGTAAGTCCATCTCCACCACTGTTTAGTCTCCAGCAGGTAAGTCCATCTTCACCATTGTTTAGTCTCCAGCAGGTACGTCCATCTCCACCACTGTTTAGTCTCCAGTAGGTAAGTCCATCTCCACCACTGTTTAGTCTCCAGCAGGTAAGTCCATCTTCACCATTGTTTAGTCTCCAGCAGGTAAGTCCATCTCCACCACTGTTTAGTCTCCAGCAGGTAAGTCCATCTCCACCACTGTTTAGTCTCCAGCAGGTACGTCCATCTTCACCACTGTTTAGTCTCCAATAGGTAAGTCCATCTCCACCACTGTTTAGTCTCCAGCAGGTAAGTCCATCTTCACCATTGTTTAGTCTCCAGCAGGTACGTCCATCTTCCCCACTGTTTAGTCTCCAATAGGTAAGTCCATCTCCACCACTGTTTAGTCTCCAGCAGGTAAGTCCATCTCCACCACTGTTTAGTCTCCAGCAGGTACGTCCATCTTCACCACTGTTTAGTCTCCAATAGGTAAGTCCATCTCCACCACTGTTTAGTCTCCAGCAGGTAAGTCCATCTCCACCACTGTTTAGTCTCCAGTAGGTAAGTCCATCTCCACCACTGTTTAGTCTCCAGCAGGTAAGTCCATCTTCACCATTGTTTAGTCTCCAGCAGGTACGTCCATCTCCACCACTGTTTAGTCTCCAGCAGGTACGTCCATCTCCACCATTGTTTAGTCTCCAGCAGGTAAGTCCATCTTCACCATTGTTTAGTCTCCAGCAGGTACGTCCATCTTCACCATTGTTTAGTCTCCAGCAGGTACGTCCATCTCCACCACTGTTTAGTCTCCAGCAGGTACGTCCATCTCCACCACTGTTTAGTCTCCAGCAGGTACGTCCATCTCCACCACTGTTTAGTCTCCAGCAGGTACGTCCATCTCCACCACTGTTTAGTCTCCAGCAGGTACGTCCATCTCCACCACTGTTTAGTCTCCAGCAGGTACGTCCATCTTCACCACTGTTTAGTCTCCAGCAGGTACGTCCATCTCCACCACTGTTTAGTCTCCAGCAGGTACGTCCATCTTCACCACTGTTTAGTCTCCAGCAGGTACGTCCATCTTCACCACTGTTTAGTCTCCAGCAGGTACGTCCATCTTCACCACTGTTTAGTCTCCAGCAGGTACGTCCATCTCCACCACTGTTTAGTCTCCAGTAGGTAAGTCCATCTCCACCACTGTTTAGTCTCCAGCAGGTAAGTCCATCTTCACCATTGTTTAGTCTCCAGCAGGTAAGTCCATCTCCACCACTGTTTAGTCTCCAGCAGGTAAGTCCATCTCCACCACTGTTTAGTCTCCAGCAGGTACGTCCATCTTCACCACTGTTTAGTCTCCAATAGGTAAGTCCATCTCCACCACTGTTTAGTCTCCAGCAGGTAAGTCCATCTTCACCATTGTTTAGTCTCCAGCAGGTACGTCCATCTTCCCCACTGTTTAGTCTCCAATAGGTAAGTCCATCTCCACCACTGTTTAGTCTCCAGCAGGTAAGTCCATCTCCACCACTGTTTAGTCTCCAGCAGGTACGTCCATCTTCACCACTGTTTAGTCTCCAATAGGTAAGTCCATCTCCACCACTGTTTAGTCTCCAGCAGGTAAGTCCATCTCCACCACTGTTTAGTCTCCAGTAGGTAAGTCCATCTCCACCACTGTTTAGTCTCCAGCAGGTAAGTCCATCTTCACCATTGTTTAGTCTCCAGCAGGTACGTCCATCTCCACCACTGTTTAGTCTCCAGCAGGTACGTCCATCTCCACCATTGTTTAGTCTCCAGCAGGTAAGTCCATCTTCACCATTGTTTAGTCTCCAGCAGGTACGTCCATCTTCACCATTGTTTAGTCTCCAGCAGGTACGTCCATCTCCACCACTGTTTAGTCTCCAGCAGGTACGTCCATCTCCACCACTGTTTAGTCTCCAGCAGGTACGTCCATCTCCACCACTGTTTAGTCTCCAGCAGGTACGTCCATCTCCACCACTGTTTAGTCTCCAGCAGGTACGTCCATCTCCACCACTGTTTAGTCTCCAGCAGGTACGTCCATCTTCACCACTGTTTAGTCTCCAGCAGGTACGTCCATCTCCACCACTGTTTAGTCTCCAGCAGGTACGTCCATCTTCACCACTGTTTAGTCTCCAGCAGGTACGTCCATCTTCACCACTGTTTAGTCTCCAGCAGGTACGTCCATCTTCACCACTGTTTAGTCTCCAGCAGGTACGTCCATCTCCACCATTGTTTAGTCTCCAGCAGGTAAGTCCATCTTCACCATTGTTTAGTCTCCAGCAGGTACGTCCATCTTCACCACTGTTTAGTCTCCAGCAGGTACGTCCATCTCCACCACTGTTTAGTCTCCAGCAGGTACGTCCATCTTCACCACTGTTTAGTCTCCAGCAGGTACGTCCATCTTCACCACTGTTTAGTTTCCGGTGAGATAAAAAGACAGACGTCTTAAAACAAGACGCTGTGAGACGAAGGAGAAACCAGAAACAGATGAATCATCATTATTCTGACTAATCGATTGACTCTAAAGAAGCATTTATTGATTATTCTGTCACTTTATTTTCATCTCAGTCACATGTTAACATGATGAAAATGTGTTTTAGAGGTTCAAACGATATTAAACTTTCCAAACGTCGCTGCTGAATGAAAGGTGGGGGGTTATGTTTTTAATAATATACTTGACATGGGAGCAGCGTGTGAATTACACCCCCGCCTGCTGCTTGTTGTTATTAGCAGCTCTGAGATTACATTGTTTTTTCCCGTGACATCATATTTTCCGTCCCGGTTTATTTCTGGTCGCCTCACACACTCCATGCAAATCAGAAAAAGCTGTGATTTATGCACCTTTCCCCCCCAAACGGCGGATGGAACATTAAATTTAATTTTGCTGCTGTGGAGCCGCGGCTGCTCTCCGACACGCTGAACCGGAGACCGGCAGGAATTCATTACTTCCTCCACAATATGCGAAAGCAACATTTGAATGAAACATTTGTCTCGTGTCACATCGGAGTAGCGTCTACTTCCTCTGTACAGATATACACGAGGGGGGGGGGGGGGGGTGCATTACAGCGAGGCCTGTTGGATGTGAGCAGCAGAACAATCTGTTTCTCTCTGATCGCCCATTACTGCAAAGTAATGATATGTATTTGTGGCTCCGCCGGCTCCACTGTATGCTCCAACTGCTGGATTTAAATATGTGGGAAGCAGTGATTTATTGGTTTTATATATATTATATATACATATATATATACATATCAGCATGGAGATTCTTCTGCATCATATGCGTATTATTCTCATTCCACCTGGAATATTTCAAACAGTTTGTGCTTCATGTGTCGTTCATATGCGTCACGTCTTTGTTCCACATCTCGTCCGACAGTTTTAATAGTAATAAATATACGATAAATGAAATACAGAAAATATATGTTCACTTTATTTTACAAATATCAAATGTCCTCAGAACAATTCAGGTCAAAAATGTTTATTATTCTTATGGGTTGTGGAAAGAAAATTATAATAATTGTTTTTGAATTCTCAGGAATCAATTCAGCATCAAAACTCCTCCCACAATCAGAAGTTGTCCAATCGTAGCTGAGCAACCGTAACTATCCATGAGCTAACGTTAGCATGTCCAGCTAACTAGCTTACTACCTTCAGTAGAAGTCTGGTGATGAGGTTAGCAGTTAGCAGTTAGCATATCTTTACCAGGTGATGATAGATGAATAGATTTCCTGCTCTTTATGAATTTATACTTTCATGTTAAATCTAACGTTGTGAGCTGCAGGTGTGTTGTGTAAATACTTTAAGTTTTCATATAATTATTATAAAGTCCTCCAAAAATCTGACGTTTTCCCCCAAATACACGTGTATATACGTCGACTGTGTATACGTCGTCTGTACGAGCAGCTTAATAACCCAAAACACTGTATGAGACGTGGACGTAGTCGTCGTGGTGACGTCTCTCGTTGGTTTGAGATGTTTTGAAGTCTCTAGTTTGATGTTTTTTCGTCGCCATCTTGTTTTTTTGCAACCAGTGAACAGGAAGTGACCATATCTGGACTGAGGAGGAGTGACGTAGAGACGCCGTATACGTCTCTGGTGTCGACCTGTCAATCACCGTGTAGTCCCGCCCCTAAAGCATCCCCTGCTTTATGGTCTGTTTGACTCTAAATGGACCATAATGTACTAAATGAACATCATGCTGTATTGAAGAAGACTTGAAACTAGAGATTGAGACCATAAACTCATGTTTACAATGTTTACTGAGGTAATAAATCAAGAGAGAAGTAGAGTCATTTTCTCATAGACTTCTATACAACCAGAGGAGTCGCCCCCTGCTGGACACTAGAGAGAATGCACTCCTGCTGATCGTCATAAAACAAACACTCACACGTTGTTCATGAAATGCTTCTGTGGTTACCTGTGATAATAAATGTGATCATCTAGTAAAGGAATAACTTCCTGAGGATCTATTATGGGATGGATGTGGATGTGAGAGGATCACCTCCTCTCACATCCAAATCCATCCCATAATGGACGGATTACAGCCTCACAGATGTGATCACATGACCAGCGTGGCCCACAGCGACCCGTGATAAAGTAGATCCTCCATGCGTGTGAGGCGGCTTCTGATGCCTCTGAAGGACGAGACGAGTCAGAGCGCATCGCTTCTATTACTCAGTTATTATACAGTAAGGACACAGTGTTGCTTCTCACTGTTTCTTTACGTGCAGCAGAAATATTATTATAGTATTAATAGTTTAATGTAATAAAAATATTCATTTATACTGTTTATAGTAAAGAGAAGCTGCTGCAGAGGGAACACATGAGCATTAATACAAATAATAATAATAGAACTGAATAACATACCTGAGCAGTGGACTAGCTGGTGGTCTCCTCTGATGCTCTGCAGTACCCCCCCCCCCACAGGAGCTGGTGTGTCCGGACTTCCCAAGGTCCTCGTGGTTCGCTCATTAACTTTCCTCCAGCGTGAGTCTAACTTTATTATTGACTGCACAGAATACACAATGCAGCGACCTCTGACCCCACAACTACATCTCTCTGCTGAGATCCATCACACACACTCACACACTCACTATACACACACACACTCACTATACACTCACACACTCACTATACACACACACACACTCACTATACACTCACACACTCACTATACACACACACACTCACTATACACACACACTCACTATACACTCACACACTATACACTCACACACTATACACACACACACTCACTATACACTCACACACTATACACTCACACACTCACTATACACTCACACACTATACACTCACACACTATACACTCACACACTCACTATACACTCACACACTCACTATACACTCACACACTCACTATACACTCACACACTCACTATACACACACACACACTCACTATACACACACACACTCACTATACACACACACTATACACTCACACACTCACTATACACTCACTATACACACACACACTATAAACTCACTATACACACACACTCACTATACACTCACACACTATACACTCACACACTATACACTCACACACTATACACTCACACACTCACTATACACTCACTATACACACACACACTATAAACTCACTATACACACACACTCACTATACACTCACACACTATACACTCACACACTATACACTCACACACTCACTATACACTCACACACTCACTATACACACACACTATACACTCACACACACACTATACACTCACACACTCACTATACACTCACACACTCACTATACACTCACACACACACACTATACACACACACACACTATACACTCACACACTCACTATACACTCACACACTCACTATACACTCACACACACACACTATACACACACACACACTATACACTCACACACTCACTATACACTCACACACTCACTATACACTCACACACACACACTATACACACACACACACTATACACTCACACACACACTATACACTCACACACTCACTATACACTCACACACTCACTATACACTCACACACACACACTATACACACACACACACTATACACTCACACACTCACTATACACTCACACACTCACTATACACTCACACACACACACTATACACACACACACACTATACACTCACACACTCACTATACACTCACACACTCACTATACACTCACACACACACACTATACACTCACACACACACTATACACTCACACACACACTATACACTCACACACTCACTATACACTCACACACTCACTATACACTCACACACACACTATACACTCACACACACACTATACACTCACACACTCACTATACACTCACACACACACTACACTCACACACTCACTATACACTCACACACTCACTATACACTCATTATACACACACACACACTATACACTCACTATACACACACACTATACACACACACTCACTATACACTCACACACTCACTATACACTCACACACTCACTATACACTCACACACTCACTATACACTCACACACTCACTATACACTCACACACACACTATACACTCACACACTCACTATACACTCACACACACACTATACACTCACACACTCACTATACACTCATTATACACACACACACACTATACACTCACTATACACACACACTATACACTCACACACTCACTATACACTCACACACACACTATACACTCACACACTCACTATACACTCATTATACACACACACACACTATACACTCACTATACACACACACTATACACACACACTCACTATACACTCACACACTCACTATACACTCACACACTCACTATACACTCACTATACACACACACACTATACACTCACTATACACACACTCACTATACACTCACACACTCACTATACACACACACTATACACTCACACACTCACTATACACACACACACTATAAACTCACTATACACACACACACTATACACACACACTCACTATACACACACACTCACTATACACACACACACTCACTATACACTCACACACTCACTATACACACACACACTATACACACACACTCACTATACACTCACACACTCACTATACACTCACATACTCACTATACACACACACACTCACTATACACTCACACACTCACTATACACACACACACTATACACTCACACTCACTATACACACACACACTATACACACACACACTCACTATACACACTCACTATACACACACTCACTATACACACACACTATACACACA
This sequence comes from Anarhichas minor, assembly GCF_050575085.1. Classification (NCBI taxonomy): domain Eukaryota; kingdom Metazoa; phylum Chordata; class Actinopteri; order Perciformes; family Anarhichadidae; genus Anarhichas; species Anarhichas minor. The sequence continues at coordinate 521,028 of NW_027466551.1, read as the reverse complement.
CACACACTATACACTCACACACTCACTATACACACACACACTATACACACACACTCACTATACACACACACACTCACTATACACACACACACTATACACACACACACACACTACACTCACACACTCACTATACACACACACACTATACACACACTCACTATACACACTCACTACACACTCACACACTCACTATACACACACACTATACACACACACACTCACACACTCACTATACACACACACTATACACACTCACACACTCACTATACACACACACACTATACACACTCACACACACACTATACACACACACACTATTCACACTCACACACTCACTATACACACACACACTATACACACTCACACACACACTATACACACACACACTATTCACACTCACACACTCACTATACACACACACACTATACACTCACACACTCACTATACACACTCACACACACACTATACACACACACACTCACTACACACTCACACTCACAATTCACACACACACACTATTCACACTCACTATACACACACACTATACACTCACACACTCACTATACACACACTCACACACTCACTACACACATTAATCTAAAACGTGTTAATTATGAATGATATGTGTGAGTGTGTGAGAGGCCAGATCTCACATCTAAAGCCCTCCAGAGTTTATTCACAAGGTTCTTCTTCTGCATGTAGTATTTACCTCCCCCCCCCCACCCCCTCCCCCACTGAGACCTGCAGTGCTTATGCAGATATCCGACCCGGAGAATCAACATATTACGAGCTGCTGGCATTTGTTCTGATATATTGAATCGTTAGCAGACAGAATCACTTAAGCTGATCCACTAACACCAGCTTTCCTCTCGTTGACCCTCGAGGGCCGAAGTCTGACAAGTGGAGCCGCACAAAGTTCATTAACAATGAGAAATAAATCAATGTACCGCCGAGCAACGCCGAGCAACGCTCCGACGTGTCTCATTAGATATGAATCTGTGTTTATATGATGCTTACATCAGCCAATGAGGGTGTTACGTTCCCCTTTTTTGGCATCTTAGGGATGCGGGGAGTAACGGTGTTATTTTACCCGGGGGAAGAGAGAGAGAGCACTGCGAAGGGTTTTAACCAAAATATCGTTTATTGGAGATCGGCCCGCGGCAAAACAAAACTACCCTCTGATAGTCAGAGGGCGACTCAAAGTGATAATCGCACCAACACGATGGCGACACCAGCCCACACGGCTGTACCGGAGAGATCCACGGCACCACTCTCTGCGGCTTGGTTGCGGCTTCGGCCCCGGAAGAAAGCTGTCCTTCCGGAGCTCCTCTCCTTTTAACCACGCCTCCGATCATTGATTGGGCGCAGCTGGCCTCAAGTAACGGGCGGCACCCGAGAGGACACAGCGTGTAATCAGAGAGAGCACAACAACAACACACGGCACGTAACAGAGGGGAACAATGATAACAATGAGAATATGAATAGTGCTATTAATGAGTCAGCAGGAAACGCTGTGTTCTTAATCTTCTCGGTCTAAAGGTTCCCTCACACGTCCTGTCTCTGTGTTTCCTCGTCCCGTCAGGAGAAAGTCAGCTCGTGGCCTCCTGCTGGCCTCCTGCTGGCCTCTCTATGAGGACCTCACCATGTGATCTATTGCATAATGGTAATGGTATTATATTGAGTTGATTTCATTGCTGTGTGTGAAGGAGTGGATAAGTGGTGCTGGCTCAGCTCTGCTCCTCCAGGAGCACATACCTTTCTGCTGCAGCTCATTAGCTAATTGAAAAGTGATTGACAAAATCAGGAGCTCCATGACTGAGAATCTCTTCAGCCAATTTCCAGGAGGAGGAGGAGGAGGAGGAGGAGGGTGAGGAGGAGGGGGAGGAGGAGGAGGACGAGGAGGAAGAGGAGGAGGAGGAGGGTGTTGTGGATGATGAGGTGGAGGAGGAGAGACTTTTAGACAGGAGGACTCAGGAGGAGAGCAGCAGAAGTCAGATCCTTCATTGTGATTCCCGGCGGAGCAGCAGCTGGATGCCTTCTGTCAGCGCCTCTGAACGAGAGCAACAACACATCTCCAGCTAACGGTCAGTGAATTAAGCCTCCACCCCCCCACCACCATCACCTGTCACAGCCATCGGCCCACAATCACCTGAGACAAGTCCTCTGTGTCCTCTCAGGAGACCTCAGCCTCCTGTTGTCAGCAGCTGACCTGAGACAGGAACCAGCAGCCAGCAGGAATCAGCCTTCACCAGACAGACAGGCTCATGATGCTGGAGCCAGGAGGTCTGGGGACCAGGGAAGGGAGACAGGAGGGGGGTGAGACGCCTGAGCAGAGAGACATGTGACAGTGCTAACAGTGCTAACAGTGCTAACAGCACCGTAATAATACGGAGAAACTCAGTATTTCATAAATCTCTGAATGTTTCAGTAACTGAATTTATCTTCATCAGAAAAATAATGTTTTAAACTCAAGAAAGATTAAAAGTTATGAATCTATAACTGCTCAGATTAAAGTGTTACATTAAGTGTTTTTATTTAACATGTAATCTCCAGAGTGAAGACAAACTGTGTGAATGTGTCCACTGAGACCCTCCCCCCTCACATTCACAACTAACGGACCAATCACAGCGCTGTTGTTAAAGAGGAGCCCCGTTATCTACCCAGCATGCACGCTGCCCCGCCATCACTCTCCCTTAACGGCCTTTAATTAATCCCCATTAGGTCTTTGTCCCGGCTGAATGGTGGCGTCACGCTCAATTTACCGCCGTGTTGGTATCAATGGCGGCTCACACAGCGCCGACGTAAAGGAGCTAATTAGCTGGAACATACATGACAAGTCAATTGTGTCTGCTGGGCTCAGATACTCTTGTTCTGTTGCATGCTGGGCCGGCAGGTTACCAGATAATAGTCCGCACCGCGCGGCTACAAGCACTCCACTGATTGGTGGATCCAGTGATCCGGAGGTCAGATCCTGTTTCATTGAAATGAGAATAAAAGGCTTCGTGTTTACAATCCTCTGAACACGGAGCAGATTAGATAAGGAGCTAACGTATTCATTATGGTCACATGGTTCATTCTGTGACACAAATACATGCAACATAAACAGCTTTAACTGTTATAGAATCAATTCATTTAACTCTAAATATCATTTTACTTTTTTTGAGCAAGAAAAGCAGCAAATTCTCACATTTAAAAACCTGGAAACAAACGTTTCTTTCTTTATAAAATTAGATGATATATAAAATCACAACGTTAACTGATTATTATTATTTCTGTGTCTCATCTTCATCTGGAGCTCAAGATGAGGCGTCCTGCTGGTCTGGGTCATGGTCTCTGTTGGTCTCTGTGGGTCTGTGCTGGGTCTGGGTCTCTGCTGGTCTCATCACTAAGTAACCCTCTACACATCTGCCCTGTGCGGTGCTGTGAGTGGTTCTGTTTGGCTCCGTCATGCTAACGAGCGCTAACATCTGAATCCATCCCTCAAATGTGTGAACAGGGAGAAACATGAGCTGTTTCCGTTGGCAGCGGTTCTGGTCTCGTGGTCTCGTGGTCTCTCTATAACACGCCGTTAGTGCTGTTCCTGCTTTGGCTTCACAATTTATGTGGCAGCGGATCCGTCTTCCAGAGCGGCCCATCTGCTCCGAGCCGCCTCGGCTGGCAGCAACTCCCGAACGCTGCAGATTGCTAATATGGCATTAAACAATAAACGTTGTTCCTTCAGTCGCTCCTTCAAGCCGGTGGAGTCTCGGCAGCTGCACCGTCCTGGTTTTTATATCCGTGAACCGCAAAACTGCTCTCCGGTTCCACCGAGGATTTATTTACACAAGCTCAGAGCGAAGCTCAGCGTTCTTTACTTTGGAGAGAAAAGATCCACATTCAGGGAAAGACTCCTTCCACCTCCAGAACACTAGGAACCACTCATGTTTATATGCTACATGTGAAGCTAGTTAGCTTAGCATAGAGGTGTCTGCTAGAAACCACTCTCATGTTTATATGCTACTTATGAAGCTAGTTAGCTTAGCATAGAGGTGTCTGCTAGAAACCACTCTCATGTTTATATGCTACTTATGAAGCTAGTTAGCTTAGCTTAGTACAGAGGTTTCTATTAGAAGTCACTCATGTTTATCTGCTAGATATGAAGCTAGTTAGCTTAGCTTAGCACAGAGGTTTCTATTAGAAGTCACTCATGTTTATCTGCTAGATATGAAGCTAGTTAGCTTAGCTTAGCACAGAGGTTTCTATTAGAAGTCACTTATGTTTACCTGCTAGATATGAAGCTAGTTAGCTTAGCTTAGCACAGAGGTTTATATTAGAAGTCACTCATGTTTATCTGCTAGATATGAAGCTAGTTAGCTTAGCTTAGCACAGATGTTTCTATTAGAAGTCACTTATGTTTACCTGCTAGATATGAAGCTAGTTAGCTTAGCTTAGTACAGAGGTTTCTATTAGAAGTCACTCATGTTTACCTGCTAGATATGAAGCTAGTTAGCTTAGCTTAGCACAGAGGTTTCTATTAGAAGTCACTCATGTTTATCTGCTAGATATGAAGCTAGTTAGCTTAGCTTAGCACAGAGGATTCTATAAGAAGTCACTCATGTTTACCTGCTAGATATGAAGCTAGTTAGCTTAGCTTAGCACAGAGGTTTCTATTAGAAGTCACTCATGTTTACTTGCTAGATATGAAGCTAGTTAGCTTAGCTTAGCACAGAGGATTCTATAAGAAGTCACTCATGTTTCCCTGCTAGATATGAAGCTAGTTAGCTTAGCTTAGCACAGAGGTTTCTATTAGAAGTCACTCATGTTTACCTGCTAGATATGAAGCTAGTTAGCGTTGTGGATGTAAACAGGAAGTTAAATGTTGACATGTGGTCAACGTGTCTCCTTTAACTCACTGATCTGTGATCAGCTGCTGTCTCAGTGAACATGTGGATGTTCACACATCGATCACTGGAGGATTCTCTTTTATTTATAGACTTTTATTCTGAAGGGACATCCTGATGGATGTGTTTTGATGTTTTACTTTGTCATTAACTCTTAATATTTGATCTAAAAAGTTTATTTTCTAAAGATAAACTTTACTATTGTCACATACATCTATGGATGTGAGCGTGGAAACATTCATTTAGTTTCTTATTGTGAATATGATATAATATAAAGAGGTGAGCCTGAGTCTGACCCTTGATGAAGGATCATCTGCTGACTCTGGAACCAGAACCACATGAGTCAGGCTCTGGCTGCTCCGGAGGAAAGAGAAACACAGTGTGTGGCTCTGAGGTTTGGTCCTGTGGAGGAAGATGTTTTCTCTCCGAGCTCCTCGCCGCTCTGACGTCGGCTCGCTGAGACACGTTTATTTTTTCTGCGTCGTGTGCGGCGGCCTTTCATCCTCCAGAGGAGGAACACGTTCTCACATCAGATGTAAAGAAACTAAACTAAACATGTCATAAAACATGTGAAGCGTCTCATCAACAGCGTCCATTACTCTGAATAATTCAGACCATCCAGGCCTGAAGTACTAGTAGTACTACTCCTGTACAAGTACACAAGTGTGAGTACTTTGTGATGCAGAATGTCTCCAGTTTGACATCATGTTGATGGATTATAATTAATAAACATGAAGCTCATTTACATAACTTTGATACAATCAAAGCTTCATGTGTTGAAGCTGCATTCTCTCTAGTGTCCACCAGGGGGCGACTCCTCTGGTTGTATAGAAGTCTATGAGAAAATGACTCTACTTCTCTCTTGATTTATTACCTCAGTAAACATTGTAAACATGAGTTTATGGTCTCAATCTCTAGTTTGAAGTCTTCTTCAATACAGCATGATGTTCATTTAGTACATTATGGTCCATTTAGAGTCAAACAGACCATAAAGCAGGGGATGCTTTAGGGCGGGGCTACACGGTGATTGACAGGTCTCTAATAGATTATAAAGCAGGGTATGCTTTAGGGCGGGGCTACACGGTGATTGACAGGTCTCTAACAGACCATAAAGCAGGGGATGCTTTAGGGCGGGGCTACACGGTGATTGACGGGTCTCTACGTCACTCCTCCTCAGTCCATATATGGTCACTTCCTGTTCACTGGTTGCAAAAAAACCAACATGGTGACGACCGTAATCCAAGATGGCGACGCTGAAATCGCCGGACTCAAGGCTTCAAAATGTCTACAAACCAACGAGAGACGTCACAACGACTACGATGTACTTCTTCTAGACAGATGATGGTTTCTGAAGTCATGTGATCCCGTTGGACCAATCACTGGTACGCTGTTCCTTTAAGGAAAGTGAAAGCTGCCTCTTTGATCTCTGAAGTGCGTCTTTCACTTCCCGGTCCAGCGTTACCGTCCTCGGGGGGCACAGGCGCCGAGGTCGTCATCATCCTCTACTTTACGTAATTACAGACGGGGAGAAGCGTGGCGGCGGTTCAGAGTCCTGTTATGGAAATCTTTAATATTTAATACATCGATTAACATTTAACTACCGAGGCATAGCTGTGTCTACTCCCCCTTCATTACTTGATATGTCTCCGTGGAGCCGTGATGAAAGGTGGATCTCTGTTTCAACCTTGAAGGGTTGGGCAGAGGGCCAGTAATGAAGACGTATTAAAGCTTAATGCAGCTTAATGTAGCAGGTGTCATATCTATAATGTACAGAAGCTCTTTCTAAAGCATTACATTCAGCACTACTACCTTAAAAGCCACTAAATCTTCTGCGCTAAGTTAGTCTGGCTGTGATTCTCTTCACATTAATCAATAGAAAAATTGTTAACACACCTTAACTGGGATCCATTAGAGGGTCTCTGGGTAATAGATGTCCCACGGTGCTCTGGGGGGAGGGGGGGTAAGCTGCCTGCTGCACTCAGGTTAATGGGCAGAGTTGAGAGAAGTGACCACTAAATCTACAAGGACACCAGGCTGACACCTCAGCACTGATCCATGGGGGGGGGGGGGGGGGGGGTCTCTGAGCAGCTTCATGCAGCTGAGGCTGCAACATGTTTATTATTATGAATATTAATATTAGTGTTATTATTATTAATATTGTTGTTATTGTTATTATTGTTATTTAATTATTAACATTAATATTGTTGTTATTAGTGTTATTATTATTATTAATATTGTTGTTATTGTTATTATTAATATTGTTGTTATTGTTATTAGTGTTATTATTAATATTAATATTGTTATTAGTGTTATTATTATTATTAATATTGTTGTTACTGTTATTATTATTATTAATATTGTTGTTATTGTTATTAGTGTTATTATTAATATTGTTATTAGTGTTATTATTATTATTAATAATATTGTTGTTATTGTTATTAGTGTTATTATTAATATTAATATTGTTATTAGTGTTGTTATTATTATTAATATTGTTGTTAGTGTTGTTATTATTATTAATATTGTTGTTATTGTTATTAGTGTTATTATTAATATTGTTGTTATTGTTATTAGTGTTATTATTATTATCAATATTGTTGTTATTGTTATTAGTGTTATTATTAATATTAATATTATTGTTAGTGTTATTATTATTAATATTGTTGTTATTGTTATTAGTGTTATTATTATTATTAATATTGTTGTTAGTGTTATTATTATTATTAATATTGTTATTGTTATTAGTGTTATTATTAATATTGTTGTTATTGTTATTAGTGTTATTATTATTATCAATATTGTTGTTATTGTTATTAGTGTTATTATTAATATTAATATTATTGTTAGTGTTATTATTGTTATTATTAATATTGTTGTTATTGTTATTAGTGTTATTATTCATATTAATATTGTTATTGTTATTAGTGTTATTATTATTATTAATATTGTTGTTATTGTTATTAGGGTTATTATTAATATTGTTATTAGTGTTATTATTATTAATAATATTGTTATTGTTATTAGTGTTATTATTAACATTAATATTGTTGTTATTGTTATTAGTGTTATTATTAATGTTGTTGTTATTGTTATTCGTGTTATTATTATTATCAATATTGTTGTTATTGTTATTATTATTATTAATATTGTTGTTATTGTTATTAGTGTTATTATTAATATTGTTGTTATTGTTATTAGTGTTATTATTAATGTTGTTGTTATTGTTATTAGTGTTATTATTAATGTTAATATTATTGTTAGTGTTATTATTGTTATTATTAATATTGTTGTTATTGTTATTAGTGTTATTATTCATATTAATATTGTTATTGTTATTAGTGTTATTATTATTATTAATATTGTTGTTAGTGTTATTATTATTATTAATATTGTTGTTATTGTTATTAGTGTTATTATTAATATTGTTATTAGTGTTATTATTATTAATAATATTGTTGTTATTGTTATTAGTGTTATTATTAATGTTGTTGTTATTGTTATTAGTGTTATTATTATTATCAATATTGTTGTTATTGTTATTAGTGTTATTATTAATATTAATATTATTGTTAGTGTTATTATTATTATTGTTAATATTGTTGTTATTGTTAATTAGTGTTATTATTAATATTAATAGTGTTAGTATTATTATTATTATTATTAATATTGTTGTTATTGTTATTAGTGTTAGTATTAATATTAATATTGTTGTTATTGTTATTAGTGTTATTATTAATATTAATATTGTTAGTGTTATTATTATTATTATTATTAATATTGTTGTTATTGTTATTAGTGTTATTATTAATATTAATATTGTTGTTATTGTTATTAGTGTTATTATTATTATTATTGTTGTTATTGTTATTATTGTTATTTGTCACCTGACGTAAGAAGTTCATCGTAGTCGTCATGACGTTAATCATTAGTTTTGAAGCCTCTAGTCCTACTTTGGGTCGTCGCCATCTTGTTTTTTTGCAACCAGTGAAATGGAAGCAACCATATTTATATATTATATATATATATATAATATATGTATATATATATTATATATATATATACATATATTATATATATATATATAATATATGTATATATATATTATATATAGAGGAGATGTTTTTAAAATGTTAGTTTGGGCAGAAATGAGTCTGAATGAACTACTTTACTTTATATTTATTCAGGTGTTTTGATCCAAACCGACTCAATAAGTTCATTCAACATGTGATGAAACCTAGAAATTAGATAATATTATATCTATATCTATCTATATCTATATCTAGATATAGATATAGATATAGATATAGTTATATCTAGATCTATATCTATATCTATAGATATAGATATAGATATATATAGATATAATTATATCTATATATCTAGATATAGATATAGATATATAGATATATCTATATCTAGATATAGATATCTAGATATATATCTAGATATATCTAGATATATAGATATATCTATATCTATATATCTATAGATATAGATATAGATATATCTATATCTATCTCTATCTCTATAGATATAGATGTATATAGATAGAGGTGAGGAGTAAAGCTCCATCATGTTTTACTTCATCTCTTAACGCGTCATCACTGCTCATTCAGTCCTACGATCGTTCTGTGAACTCCTGGACGTTAACACACGTTTAATTACTTCATAAAGGTTTTAATATGCAGCACACACAGAGGGGGGGGGGGGGGGGGGGAGGGGGTGGGGACAGGCCCCACGGTGTCCTGTTATTGGCCAATCCTGTTTTACAATACATCATTATTATATTACATATTAGAGACTAACACACACACACACACACACACTGACCTGACAAGGTGTGTGTGTGTGTGTGTGTGTGTGTGTGTCCAGCACTTTAATTGAATCTAAACATCTGTATGTCAGAACATCTGCAGGCTGTTAAACTTTGTTCTGATAGAAACGAGATTTATTTTAAACGTTTTATAGTTCTTCATTTTTTTCTATCTAGCTAGCTCACCGCTAACGCTAGCCCCTCACTATAGATATATATTCACATACATATATATTCATCTATATACTTATATATATTTTGATATACATGTATTTGTATTTGTAAATCATTGATTTGATTCCTTGATCATATGTTGAATGAGTTCGATGTTTGTTGTGTTTTATGACATCAAGACGAGCTGTGATGAGCAGACGGGTCTGATCACAGAGATCAGCCTCTGACAGCCACAGACGTGTGTGTACATACATGTATACGTGTATGTACATGTATATGTGTACATATACATACAACAGCCCAACAGAGCCCCGAGGAGACGCAGCATGGACAGCCTCTCCGTCCACGTCTTCCTCACAGAGCTCACAGAGGACGAGCGCTCAGCGGCCGCATGTCAGCGCAGAGCCGCTGAGAACACCACGAGTTCCACGTGAGTCCTGTTCACTGCAGCAGAGAACAATAAGGGTTCCACGTGAGTCCTGTTCACTGCAGCAGAGAACAATAAGGGTTCCACATGAGTCCTGTTCACTGCAGCAGAGAACAATAAGGGTTCCACGTGAGTCCTGTTCACTGCAGCAGAGAACAATAAGGGTTCCACGTGAGTGCTGTTCACTGCAGCAGAGAACAATAAGGGTTCCACGTGAGTCCTGTTCACTGCAGCAGAGAACAATAAGGGTTCCACGTGAGTCCTGTTCACTGCAGCAGAGAACAATAAGGGTTCCACGTGAGTGCTGTTCACTGCAGCAGAGAACAATAAGGGTTCCACGTGAGTCCTGTTCACTGCAGCAGAGAACAATAAGGGTTCCACGTGAGTCCTGTTCACTGCAGCAGAGAACAATAAGGGTTCCACGTGAGTCCTGTTCACTGCAGCAGAGAACAATAAGGGTTCCACGTGAGTCCTGTTCACTGCAGCAGAGAACAATAAGGGTTCCACGTGAGTCCTGTTCACTGCAGCAGAGAACAATAAGGGTTCCACGTGAGTCCTGTTCACTGCAGCAGAGAACAATAAGGGTTCCACGTGAGTCCTGTTCACTGCAGCAGAGAACAATAAGGGTTCCACGTGAGTCCTGTTCACTGCAGCAGAGAACAATAAGGGTTCCACGTGAGTCCTGTTCACTGCAGCAGAGAACAATAAGGGTTCCACGTGAGTCCTGTTCACTGCAGTAGAGAACAATAAGGGTTCCACGTGAGTCCTGTTCACTGCTGTAAGAACACCGACACCAAGCGCTGGGATGAACGGAGACACCTGAACGCCTCAGTGGCGCTCCTTAACATATGAACTCAATTATTAAGTTTCACTGATACATTTAAATATTTAAATATCTCTTTGAAAGAAGACAAGTCGCTTATTATTAAATATTAAACCACCAAATATAGTTTACTGTATTTAAGTAAACTCATGTTATTTAATGAGAGTTATTGGAGATGTTTCATAGATAGTTTAGTTTAGCTTTAGTGTGTTTAAAACCAGATACAACTTGTTAGTTAGTGACACACTTTATTATATTATATATTATATATATAATATATAATAATATATATATTATGTATATTATTATATATAATATATATAATATATAATATTATATATAATATATATTATTATATATTATATATTATATATATTATATATAATAATATATATTATATATATTATAATAAAGCTGCTTTGAGTCACAGAGTCAGAGATGTGTGTTTGGTTCTTTTAGAACGTTATGTTAATCTCAGAGTTCTGAAGATTGTGAATAAAAGTTAAAATCACTTAAATCAGTTTAATAATTGTTCTGAAGTCACATCAGAAACATCTGGAATAAATCAATCAGCTGACTTTATGTTACTTTCATATTCACAGACAAAAATCATTCTTTTAATACTTAATTGTCCATTTTTGTATTTTGACGGCTGAGAAACAATAACAATAATAATCTATAGTTTCATCTCTTTATCTTCTGATTGTGTTTGTTAGATTAAAATGTTTCTTTATTCTGAAGGCAACGAACACATTTAATGTACTTAAATATAGAATACATCTACAGCATGAAGATCAGAGGTACATGTACACACGTATGTATATATGTGTATATATATAGATACTGTAGATATATATGGTAAATATATATATATGTATATATAGTGTGTATATGTATATATAGTGTGTATTTGTATATATAGTGTGTGTATTTGTATATATAGTGTGTATTTGTATATATAGTGTGTGTATTTGTATATATAGTGTGTATTTGTAAATATAGTGTGTGTATATGTATATATAGTGTGTATTTGTATATATAGTGTGTATTTGTATATATAGTGTGTATTTGTATATATAGTGTGTATTTGTATATATAGTGTGTGTATATGTATATATAGTGTGTATTTGTAAATATAGTGTGTGTATATGTATATATAGTGTGTATTTGTATATATAGTGTGTATATGTATATATAGTGTGTATTTGTATATATAGTGTGTATTTGTATATATAGTGTGTATTTGTATATATAGTGTGTGTATATGTATATATAGTGTGTATTTGTATATATAGTGTGTATTTGTATATATAGTGTGTATTTGTATATATGTATATATAGTGTGTATTTGTATATATAGTGTGTATTTGTATATTTGTACATATAGTGTGTATTTGTATATATAGTGTGTGTATATGTATATATAGTGTGTGTATTTGTATATATGTATATATAGTGTGTATTTGTATATATAGTGTGTGTATTTGTATATATAGTGTGTATTTGTATATATGTATATATAGTGTGTATTTGTATATATAGTGTGTGTATTTGTATATATAGTGTGTATTTGTATATATGTATATATAGTGTGTATTTGTATATATAGTGTGTATTTGTATATATAGTGTGTGTATATGTATATATAGTGTGTATTTGTATATATAGTGTGTATTTGTATATATAGTGTGTATTTGTATATATGTATATATAGTGTGTATTTGTATATATAGTGTGTATTTGTATATTTGTACATATAGTGTGTATTTGTATATATAGTGTGTGTATATGTATATATAGTGTGTGTATATGTATATATAGTGTGTGTATTTGTATATATGTATATATAGTGTGTATTTGTATATATAGTGTGTGTATTTGTATATATAGTGTGTATTTGTATATATAGTGTGTATTTGTATATATGTATATATAGTGTGTATTTGTATATATGTATATATAGTGTGTATTTGTATATATAGTGTGTATATGTATATATAGTGTGTATTTGTATATATAGTGTGTATTTGTATATATAGTGTGTGTATTTGTATATATAGTGTGTATTTGTATATACAGTGTGTATATGTATATATAGTGTGTATATGTATATATAGTGTGTATTTGTATATATAGTGTGTATTTGTATATATAGTGTGTGTATTTGTATATATAGTGTGTATTTGTATATATAGTGTGTATTTATATATATAGTGTGTATTTGTATATATGTATATATAGTGTGTATTTGTATATTTGTACATATAGTGTGTATTTGTATATATAGTGTGTGTATATGTATATATAGTGTGTGTATTTGTATATATGTATATATAGTGTGTATTTGTATATATAGTGTGTGTATTTGTATATATAGTGTGTGTATATGTATATATAGTGTGTATTTGTATATATAGTGTGTATTTGTATATATAGTGTGTGTATTTGTATATATAGTGTGTATTTGTATATATGTATATATAGTGTGTGTATATGTATATATAGTGTGTATTTGTATATATGTATATATAGTGTGTGTATATGTATATATAGTGTGTATTTGTATATATGTATATATAGTGTGTGTATATGTATATATAGTGTGTATTTGTATATACATGTGCTCTACCAGTGACTATGTGTCTGAGTTCCCAGAATGCACTGCTCCCCCTGTGATTAGAGCGCTCTGGGTTTAATCTTTATAAGAAGCTTGCGTCCCAGAGGAGGCAGATTAAATGCTTCTTCACATTAGTACCGTCAGCACAAAGTGATTATCTTTATGAATAATGTATTCCTGTTCTTATCTCTGCTCCTCTTCCTCGTTGCTCTGCACAGACAGTAACTGGCTGTTAGTCTCAGAGAACCTATGGATCGCTGCTTCCATCAATCAATTAAAAAACACTTACCTCACACTCAACATGATTTATATCTTGTTAATAGAATCGTCTCACTATGTCCCCATATTATTATAGCCTTAATTCCATTAGCTGTTTGCTTAATGCTTTTTTTAAGGCTGACCTCCAGGAGCAGGGAGATAGAGGGGGGGTTAGTGCAACATTGGCCAGAAAAACAGCCTCTTTTCTGGGAATGTAGTAGGTCAGAGCAGCCTGGAGGAGTCTAAACGCTGGCTCCTGATTGGCTGCTGTGACTCCACAGACCTCATCCTTTCATTATTCCCTACTTACTGCCGCAGCATTCAATTAAGAGACAGATCATCAACCTTCAGAGGAAGCAACGTCCAGTTGTGACTCTTTATGACAGACGAGACTCTCAGTCTGGTTTTTAACTCTTTAATTTAGCTCGGGCCCTATTTGTAGGCCTCTGCTCGAAAATAGCATACCATACTAAAGTGACCATAGTTCTGTAACTACAAGGTCTATTTTAATAATTTTTGTTGCTATAATCAGATCACAAGACTTGTGAGATTGTTTAGATAGGTAATATTGTGTATATGTTGCTGGTTAATATAGTAATGAAGACATTACACAGCTCAAATTGAAAATAATCAGGTTCGCCTGAAAAAAAAGCACTTTTATTGATATAAGGTTGTTGAAATAATGCAGATATCTCCCTAAAAACTCTCCCAAATCATAGCACAACCGATCAGTAGTTGCTGAATAAAGGTTAAAGTGGGATAAAGTGAAGAATAAGAGGCTTTAGTAGAGAGCGGTCAAGCGAGGTCATCATTTTCGAACCAGCTGTTGCAGCTCTTACATTGTACTTTTATATACTATATAACTATATATTTCACTTTTTTTATCACTCATATTATTCAATACATAGACAACAGATGTTAGGAATCATTTTGAGATTCCTAACATTATCAGAGCCTGTTTCTGGCTGTCATCTATAGGATTTTCTCAGTTCATGTGTGTGTATGGGGCTGTATCTCAGCCTGTCATCGGTCGATTTCAGTCAATAAGCCCTCCTTCGACACGTCAGAGTCTCAGGAAGGCGTGTGTCGAATTTGGTGTTGATTGACAGAAGTTTCAACCAGTAAAGTTGCAAGAAGTGCGGCGTCTCCCCGAGCATAAATTTCCGCTTGCAGGAAGTCTGACCACTCGCCCATGCTGGATTGACCGCTCTTATTCTGGAAATAGCTCGGAAGTAAACAGGATGCAGTTGGCAACAATGACTCCAGCTTTGAAACGGATAATCTGCGACGTTATTGTCCTCATTTTTCATAAAACTTGGCCACATACCTACGATTTTTTTCGGCGGAGGGCAGTAAGAAGATTTCTGGCAAGGATTTCATGCTTTTATGCCACGTTTTTTAGATGCTTATATTAGTAGCCTATTGTTGTGTTCGGAGTGTGTAAGAAGTGACTTATATGATAGTGTTGCCCATACGTTGCTGTTTCATCCGGAAAAAAAACTGGACCAATCCACAATATTACCGAAGAATGAGACTATTTTCCGAACATGATTTTCAGGGGTTCTGGGCCCGAGAGCCCCCAAATTTGGGGGCGTCGTGTGCAAGAGGTTAGAAACAAAGTACATGTGGCACATAGTAATCGTGTTGTACTGACGATGTGTAAACAGGTTGTGACGTCACTTAAAAGTGAGACTTTCCCCGACGGTCTCGGTTCTCTTTAACAGCCTGAGGACAGATTTCTATTGAAAGGTTTTCCCATAGACTGTCTATGAGAAGTGGACGTAGTCATCGAGACTTCTCTCATTAGTTTGTGGACGTTTTGAAGCCTCAAGTTTGGTGATTTCACCGTCACCATGTCACAGGAAGTGAGCATATCTGGACTGAGGAGGAGTGACGTAGAGACATCGTATAGTCTCTGGTGAGACCTGTCAATCACCGTGTAGCCCCGCCCTAAAGCACTAGAGAGAATGCAGCTTTAACACGTGAAGCTTTGACTTCACTTAAAGAACCGGAGGTTGTCTCCTGATCAAATTAGACATTTGTGTTAAATTGTGAGTCACTTCTATTCATTAACGTGGTAATGGCCGTAATCCAAGATGGCCGACGGTGAAATTGCCGAACTCTGTGATGTATATACTAGAACTACAAATGTTGTACTTCTTCATTCAGTAGTTTATTTAGACTCAAATACTCACTAGAGCACCAGATGCGGACGAATCATCGAGCGACCAGTCCTGCAGTGAGCAGACTTTTTATTTCTCTTGAACGTGTTGTTTGTCGGGTAAACCAGAAGATCATCTTTTATTTATGATATTTACTGTGAAAACAACCTTCAAAGACTAATGGATTATTGTTTATAGACTCTGATGCTAAGCTAATCATTTAGTCTGTGTCCTTGACTCTGCTGCATGTTACTTACATTTTAAATATTCATCACATTTGGCCTCATGAACCCATTACTGTGCTCCATGTTTAACACACACACACACACACACTCACCCACACACACACACACACTCACCCACACACGCACACACACACACTCACCCACACACACACACACACACACACACTCACCCACACACGCACACACACACACACTCACCCACACACGCACACACACACACTCACCCACACACGCACACACACACACTCACACACACACACACACTCACCCACACACGCACACACACCCACACACACGCACACACACACACTCACCCACACACGCACACACACCCACACACACGCACACACACACACTCACCCACACACGCACACACACACACTCACCCACACACGCACACACACACACTCACCCACACACGCACACACACACACTCACCCACACACGCACACACACACACTCACCCACACACACACACACACTCACCCACACACACACACACACACACACATAAACTCACTCACTCACTGATTTATCTTATTACAAGATGAGAGAAATATAATATTGTGGCTTTTTATTGACATCACTTCACACCTGAATGAACTGAATTTAAAGCTGCAGAACAATTCAGTGAAATTCATTTTTCTGAAATGAATTACTTTATTTAAAGATGAACATTAAAAAGCTTTCTTTATGTCAGTTATTCTTTAATGCAGACCTTATTGTACTTGAAATGAGAATATCATGTATTTATGTATTTCTATGTATTATTTATAATCCATCCAGTTAAATGTGAAAACTGAGAATAATAATTGTTAAAATGTAATTGATGTGTTTCTTTATTTGATTTGACAGTTGATGACGACACAGAGGCGTTGTTACCACTATATATATATATATATATATATATATATATATATATATATATATATATATATATATATATATATATATATAGCACTAAATAGTGCGAGTCAGGTATTGTAGTGTCACTACTCTGAGTTGAACGCTCTGTTCCTGATGAATCTGATATTCGTCACATTAACAGACTGAAGCTTCTTTTACTTCAGAGACTTTTTAGTTTAATTCTTTTATTTTATTTTATTTCACTCAACACAAACCTGTTGATTGTGTTCACGTAGACTTAAAGAAGATTAAATGAAATGAATTGAAGAAACGTGTCTCCGTTCTTCTCCTCTAATCTTCTTTATGACGTAAACTAAGTTCATCTTTGATCTTTAAACGTTTCCTCCTTCAGATCTCAGATGAATAGAACGTGTTGGACTGAGAATCGAATGAATACTTATGATTTAAATAATATGACTTCACATCCATCACGGTTCAGATGATTCACTCTGTTCCTCGTGTTGAGCAGACGTTAGACGTTAGACGTTAGGCGGTAGACGGTAAGCGTTAGACGGTAGACGGTAGGCGTTAGGCGTTAGACGGTAGACGTTAGACGGTAGACGGTAAGCGTTAGACGGTAGGCGGTAGGCGGTAGGCGTTAGGCGTTAGGCGGTTAGACGTTAGGCGTTAGGCGTTAGACGTTAGGCGTTAGGCGTTAGACGGTAGACGTTAGACGGTAGACGGTAGACGGTAGGCGTTAGACGTTAGGCGTTAGGCGTTAGACGGTAGACGTTAGACGGTAGGCGTTAGACGTTAGGCGTTAGGCGTTAGACGTTAGACGGTAGACGGTAAGCGTTAGACGGTAGACGGTAGGCGTTAGGCGTTAGACGTTAGGCGTTAGGCGTTAGACGGTAGACGTTAGACGGTAGACGGTAAGCGTTAGACGGTAGGCGGTAGGCGGTAGGCGTTAGGCGTTAGACGTTAGGCGTTAGGCGTTAGACGGTAGACGTTAGACGGTAGACGGTAAGCGTTAGACGGTAGACGGTAGGCGTTAGGCGTTAGGCGTTAGGCGGTTAGACGTTAGGCGTTAGGCATTAGGCGTTAGACGGTAGACGTTAGACTGTAGACGGTAGACGGTAGGCGTTAGGCGTTAGGCGTTAGGCGTTAGACGGTAGACGTTAGACGGTAGGCGTTAGACGTTAGACGGTAGACGTTAGACGGTAGGCGTTAGACGGTAGACGTTAGACGTTAGACGGTAGACGTTAGACGGTAGACGGTAGACGGTAGGCGTTAGGCGTTAGACGTTAGGCGTTAGGCGTTAGACGGTAGACGTTAGACGGTAGGCGTTAGACGTTAGGCGTTAGGCGTTAGACGTTAGACGGTAGACGGTAAGCGTTAGACGTTAGACGTTAGGCGTTAGGCGTTAGGCGTTAGGCGGTAGACGTTAGACGGTAAGCGGTAGGCGTTAGGCGTTTAGACGTTAGGCGTTAGGCGTTAGACGGTAGACGGTAAGCGTTAGACGGTAGACGTTAGGCGTTAGGCGTTAGGCGTTAGGCGTTAGGCGTTAGGCGTTAGACGGTAGACGGTAGACGTTAGGCGTTAGACGTTAGACGTTAGGCGGTAGGCGTTAGGCGTTAGACGGTAGACGGTAGACGGTAAGCGTTAGGCGGTAGACGGTAGGCGTTAGGCGTTAGACGTTAGACGGTAGGCGGTAGACGTTAGACGGTAGACGTTAGACGGTAGGCGTTAGACGTTAGGCGTTAGGCGTTAGACGTTAGGCGTTAGGCGTTAGACGGTAGACGTTAGACGGTAGGCGTTAGACGTTAGACGGTAGACGTTAGACGGTAGACGGTAGACGGTAGGCGTTAGGCGTTAGACGTTAGGCGTTAGGCGTTAGACGTTAGGCGTTAGGCGTTAGACGGTAGACGTTAGACGGTAGGCGTTAGACGTTAGACGGTAGACGTTAGACTGTAGACGGTAGACGGTAGGCGTTAGGCGTTAGACGTTAGGCGTTAGGCGTTAGACGGTAGACGTTAGACGGTAGGCGTTAGACGTTAGACGGTAGACGTTAGACGGTAGACGGTAGACGGTAGGCGTTAGGCGTTAGACGTTAGGCGTTAGGCGTTAGACGGTAGACGTTAGACGGTAGGCGTTAGACGTTAGGCGTTAGGCGTTAGACGTTAGACGGTAGACGGTAAGCGTTAGACGGTAGACGGTAGACGTTAGACGGTAGGCGTTAGACGTTAGGCGTTAGGCGTTAGGCGTTAGACGTTAGACGGTAGACGGTAAGCGTTAGACGTTAGACGTTAGGCGTTAGGCGTTAGGCGTTAGGCGGTAGACGTTAGACGGTAAGCGGTAGGCGTTAGGCGTTTAGACGTTAGGCGTTAGGCGTTAGACGGTAGACGGTAAGCGTTAGACGGTAGACGTTAGGCGTTAGGCGTTAGGCGTTAGACGGTAGGCGGTAGACGGTAGACGTTAGACGGTAGGCGGTAGGCGTTAGACGGTAGACGTTAGACGGTAGACGTTAGGCGTTAGACGGTAGACGTTAGACGGTAGACGTTAGACGTTAGACGGTAGGCGTTAGACGTTAGACGGTAGGCGTTAGACGGTAGACGTTAGACGGTAGGCGTTAGACGGTAGACGTTAGACGGTAGGCGTTAGACGGTAGACGGTAGACGTTAGACGGTAGGCGTTAGGCGTTAGACGTTAGACGGTAGACGGTAAGCGTTAGGCGTTAGACGTTAGACGGTAGACGGTAAGCGTTAGACGTTAGACGTTAGGCGTTAGGCGTTAGGCGTTAGGCGGTAGACGTTAGACGGTAAGCGGTAGGCGTTAGGCGTTTAGACGTTAGGCGTTAGGCGTTAGACGGTAGACGGTAAGCGTTAGACGGTAGACGTTAGGCGTTAGGCGTTAGGCGTTAGGCGTTAGGCGTTAGGCGTTAGACGGTAGACGGTAGACGTTAGGCGTTAGACGTTAGACGTTAGGCGGTAGGCGTTAGGCGTTAGACGGTAGACGGTAGACGGTAAGCGTTAGGCGGTAGACGGTAGGCGTTAGGCGTTAGACGTTAGACGGTAGGCGGTAGACGTTAGACGGTAGACGTTAGACGGTAGGCGTTAGACGTTAGGCGTTAGGCGTTAGACGTTAGGCGTTAGGCGTTAGACGGTAGACGTTAGACGGTAGGCGTTAGACGTTAGACGGTAGACGTTAGACGGTAGACGGTAGACGGTAGGCGTTAGGCGTTAGACGTTAGGCGTTAGGCGTTAGACGTTAGGCGTTAGGCGTTAGACGGTAGACGTTAGACGGTAGGCGTTAGACGTTAGACGGTAGACGTTAGACTGTAGACGGTAGACGGTAGGCGTTAGGCGTTAGACGTTAGGCGTTAGGCGTTAGACGGTAGACGTTAGACGGTAGGCGTTAGACGTTAGACGGTAGACGTTAGACGGTAGACGGTAGACGGTAGGCGTTAGGCGTTAGACGTTAGGCGTTAGGCGTTAGACGGTAGACGTTAGACGGTAGGCGTTAGACGTTAGGCGTTAGGCGTTAGACGTTAGACGGTAGACGGTAAGCGTTAGACGGTAGACGGTAGACGTTAGACGGTAGGCGTTAGACGTTAGGCGTTAGGCGTTAGGCGTTAGACGTTAGACGGTAGACGGTAAGCGTTAGACGTTAGACGTTAGGCGTTAGGCGTTAGGCGTTAGGCGGTAGACGTTAGACGGTAAGCGGTAGGCGTTAGGCGTTTAGACGTTAGGCGTTAGGCGTTAGACGGTAGACGGTAAGCGTTAGACGGTAGACGTTAGGCGTTAGGCGTTAGGCGTTAGACGGTAGGCGGTAGACGGTAGACGTTAGACGGTAGGCGGTAGGCGTTAGACGGTAGACGTTAGACGGTAGACGTTAGGCGTTAGACGGTAGACGTTAGACGGTAGACGTTAGACGTTAGACGGTAGGCGTTAGACGTTAGACGGTAGGCGTTAGACGGTAGACGTTAGACGGTAGGCGTTAGACGGTAGACGTTAGACGGTAGGCGTTAGACGGTAGACGGTAGACGTTAGACGGTAGGCGTTAGGCGTTAGACGGTAGGCGGTAGACGGTAGACGTTAGACGGTAGGCGGTAGGCGTTAGACGGTAGACGTTAGACGGTAGACGTTAGACGGTAGGCGGTAGACGGTAGACGTTAGACGGTAGGCGGTAGGCGTTAGACGGTAGGCGGTAGACGGTAGACGTTAGACGGTAGGCGGTAGGCGTTAGACGGTAGACGTTAGACGGTAGACGTTAGACGGTAGGCGTTAGGCGTTAGACGTTAGACGGTAGGCGTTAGACGGTAGGCGTTAGGCGGTAGGCGGTAGGCGTTAGACGGTAGGCGGTAGACGTTAGACGGTAGACGTTAGACGGTAGACGTTAGACGGTAGGCGGTAGGCGTTAGGCGGTAGACGGTAGACGTTAGACGGTAGACGTTAGACGGTAGGCGTTAGACGGTAGGCGGTAGGCGTTAGACGGTAGACGTTAGACGGTAGACGTTAGACGGTAGGCGTTAGACGGTAGGCGGTAGGCGTTAGGCGGTAGACGGTAGACGGTAGACGTTAGACAGTAGACGTTAGACGGTAGACGGTAGACGTCTCACAGAAGCAGAGCTCTCAGGAGGAGACGCAACATTAATTGACATTTGCTGAAGCCAAACAAAGGACAGCGGAGCCGTAACGCTCATTCAAACATATTAATCCGGGAATAAATTCTCCTCTTCAATCTGTTATCGATCGGAAAAAAACGAGTTCAACAGGAAATCAATGCGTAAAACAGATAAAACAAACTATGAGGAGGACGAGAATTTACTTAAAGCGGCAGCTTGTGATTCATGTTGAGAGGCACACACACACACACACACTTGTGAAAGTGGAGAGGCTCTTATTGTGGCGGGGCGTCTCCAGGTCCAGATAATAAGAAACCTTAAAGACAGCGTGGTGCGGGGGGGGGGGGTTAAACTGGTGAGAGCATGTTTGCTAAGCTGTTTGAGGAGCATTCTCATATGGCCCATGGCAGTGATGGGGTACGGGGGGGGGGTCTTTCCATCTCAGAGCATCGAGGAGCAATGATGGGATGACCTGGACTTGATCTTTGAGGGCAACAAGCCTGATGGCTCCTGAAGATTGATACATTGATTCAAAACTATTACCATTTAAAAAAGCAATAAGGTCATAAAAATTGCATCGGTCCAGCCGGCTAAACAAATCCCAGGCACTCTGGAGGGGGGGGGAGGAGGAGAGAGGAGGAGGAGGCAGGAGGAGAGAGGGGGGGAGGAGACAGGAGGAGAGAGGAGGAGGCAGGAGGAGAGAGGAGGAGAGAGGAGGAGACAGGAGGAGAGAGGGGGGGAGGAGAGAGCAGGAGAGAGGAGGAGGCAGGAGGAGAGAGGAGGAGGCAGGAGGAGAGAGGAGGAGAGAGGAGGAGAGAGGAGGAGGCAGGAGGAGACAGGAGGAGAGAGGAGGAGACAGGAGGAGAGAGGAGGAGGCAGGAGGAGAGAGGGGGGGAGGAGAGAGCAGGAGAGAGGAGGAGGCAGGAGGAGAGAGGAGGAGGCAGGAGGAGAGAGGAGGAGAGAGGAGGAGGCAGGAGGAGACAGGAGGAGAGAGGAGGAGACAGGAGGAGAGAGGAGGAGACAGGAGGAGGCAGGAGGAGAGGAGGAGAGAGGAGGAGGCAGGAGGAGGCAGGAGGAGAGGAGGAGAGAGGAGGAGGCAGGAGGAGAGAGGAGGAGAGAGGCGGAGAGAGGAGGAGGCAGGAGGAGAGAGGAGGAGAGAGGAGGAGGCAGGAGGAGGCAGGAGGAGAGGAGTAGACAGGAGGAGGCAGGAGGAGAGAGGAGGAGAGAGGAGGAGAGAGGAGGAGGCAGGAGGAGACAGGAGGAGAGAGGAGGAGACAGGAGGAGAGAGGAGGAGACAGGAGGAGGCAGGAGGAGGAGACAGGAGGAGAGAGGAGGAGAGAGGAGGAGGCAGGAGGAGAGAGGAGGAGAGGAGGAGGCAGGAGGAGGCAGGAGGAGACAGGAGGAGAGGAGGAGAGAGGAGGAGAGAGGAGGAGGCAGGAGGAGAGAGGAGGAGAGAGGAGGAGGCAGGAGGAGAGAGGAGGAGAGAGGAGAGAGGAGGAGGCAGGAGGAGGCAGGAGGAGGCAGGAGGAGGCAGGAGGAGAGGAGGAGGCAGGAGGAGAGAGGAGGAGAGAGGAGGAGGCAGGAGGAGAG
Source organism: Anarhichas minor (assembly GCF_050575085.1). NCBI lineage: Eukaryota > Metazoa > Chordata > Actinopteri > Perciformes > Anarhichadidae > Anarhichas > Anarhichas minor. The sequence continues at coordinate 497,569 of NW_027466551.1, read as the reverse complement.
AGGAGGAGAGAGGAGAGAGGAGGAGGCAGGAGGAGGCAGGAGGAGGCAGGAGGAGAGGAGGAGAGAGGAGGAGGCAGGAGGAGAGAGGAGGAGAGGAGGAGAGAGGAGGAGGCAGGAGGAGGCAGGAGGAGGCAGGAGGAGAGGAGGAGAGAGGAGGAGGCAGGAGGAGAGAGGAGGAGAGAGGAGGTGGAATGAGAGAGCAGAGATGACTCTGAGGAGCTCATGGTCTTCAATGTGTTTGTGCTGCTGGCTCCATGTTGCTGCATAGAGCCACTTCATTACAAAGGATCACTGTAACAGAGCCCCACCCCCCCAATGACCCCCCAGGTCCCCTGGGGGCCCCGGGGCTCCAGCTGGTTAATACCTCATCACTGGCTTCATTGAACGCTTTAATCTGCACTCCTGTGATCAATAGAGGAGCGCTGTAAATTAAAAGGGCCATTCTGTGTAATCAAGCCTGTTAATGCTCGTTCTGAAAACCATTATTTGTGGAAGGTGTTTAGAGGAAACTGCCACCGTGACACCCCCCCCCCCCCCCCCCCCCCCGTGTGTCTGCAGCAGAGTGAGCTGACAGGAGGAGGAGGTCGAGGGGGGGGGCAGAGGACGGTGGAGGACGAGTTTATTTCTGTCTCACACATCAAAACAAGATAAATCAGAACACATGAGACTAAGAACTAAAGAACCGTTAAGAACAAACATTTCACTTTATTGATTTATAAATATAAATACAAACATTTATGTATTAATGTTTTATTTATTAGCAGAGCACATTAATGCTGAGAGCTCGTATTAATACTGAGTCGTTTCACTGTGTGATGTTTAACGCTTAAAGGTTTGTTATTCTGAAGTCAGCTGACTGGAACTGATGACTCAGCTCGTTCACCTTTAACATTTTAATATTCTTTGTTTTAAGGAAACATAACTGAAGTAAACTGGTCCTTTTATTTCATGTTTGACATCATGTGAAGAGATGAGAGTTTATTAAACACACACACACACCTACACACACCTACACACACCTACACACACTCACACACACACACACTCACTTACACACACACGCTCACACACACACACTCACATACTCACACACACACACACTCACTTACACACACACACACACTCTCACACACACTCACACACACACTCACTTACACACACACTCACACTCACACACACACTCACACACACTTACACACACTCTCACACACACACACACACTCACTTACACACACACACTCACACACACACACTTACACACTCACACACACTTACTCTCACACTCACACACACACTCTCACACTTTCACACACACTTACACACACTTACACACACTCTCACACACACACACACACACTCTCACACTTACACACACACACACTTACACACACTTACACACACTCTCACACACACACACTCACACTCTCACACACACACACACACTCACTTACACACACACACTCACACACACACACTCACACTCTCACACTCACACACACACTCACTTACACACACACTCACACTCACACACACACTCACACACACTTACACACACTTACACACACTCTCACACACACACACACACTCACTTACACACACACACTCACACACACACACTTACACACTCACACACACTTACTCTCACACTCACACACACACTCTCACACTTACACACTCACACACACTTACACACACTTACACACACTCTCACACACACACACACACTCTCACACACTCACACACACACTCTCACACTTACACACTCACACACACTTACACACACTCTCACACACACACACACACTCTCTCACACACACACACACACTCTCACACACACACACACACACTCTCACACTTACACACTCACACACACTTACACACACTCTCACACTCACACTCTCACACTCACACTCTCACACACACACACTCACACTCTCACACACACACTTACACACACTTACACACACTCTCACACACACACACTCACACTCTCACTCACACACTGACACACACTTACTCACACTCTCACACACACACACACACTCACACACACACACTCACACTCTCACACACACACTTACACACACTTACACACACTCTCACACACACACACTCACACTCTCACTCACACACTGACACACACTTACTCACACTCTCACACACACACACACACTCTCACACACACACACACACTCTCACACACACACACACACTCTCACACACACACACACACTCTCTCACTCACACACTCACACACACTCACACACGTCGGGAGTGAAGATGAAATTTTCCAGGCCGCTGTTTCTGCAGCAAATTCAATTACTGAGGCACTTGTCCAGAGAGCTGAGACTTCCCTGATGGTGAGATTGGAAACGGCTGATGTCTGCAGACATGGGGGGGGGGGGGGGGGGGGCTACCTGCACAGAAACAATAAGACTGAGTTGGACAGGTGAGCGAGGGGGGCTCTCTGATAAAAAGGTCCCCGGTTTAGAAAGTTCTATCACATTATGTTCCTCTTATATAAAGTGAGAGGACGCACGAGGCCGCGACCCGGTTCTGTGATTTACAAAATGGCTTTTTGTGAAAACGACGAGTCATCGTCGTCTTCAGCTCACCTGAGATGATGAATAGCAGCCGAGACACAGACGGATATTAACCTCACACACCTGCAGACACTAGATCACTGCATCTGTGTTCAGCCTCACGGACGACATGACACGCATAAATAAGAAGATATGATTGTACTGTAGAATATATATATATATATATATATAATATATGATATATATATATATATCATATATATATATATATGATATATATAATATATCATATATTATATATATATATAATATATGATATATATATATGATATATTATATATATCATATATATATATATATAATATATGATATATATATATATATCATATATATATATATATATCATATATTATATATAAAACTAATCTATAAAAGAAGTGAAGTAACTTCAACACTGTGCTATGATTCATATTTAGTTCAACATGGTTTCTCTCATAAAAAGGTAAAAAATAAAAACTGAAAACAGGCTGGAACTATGAATATTCAAATATGTAAATATCACCGGCCTTTAGCCCCGCCCACTGCTGCAGATTAGTGACCATCAGAGAGATTCAACACAACGAGCCACGAGGATCAATGTTTACATTCATTGACACAATAACAGAGAGATGAATAGAACGAGGCTGTTTCAATAAGCTCTTACATGATGACATCACTGGTACACTTAGAGATGTCCCTCTCTGTTCCTCTGCTCTTCTCTATGCTTTTATGAATCTATTTGATGCTGTCGTGTTGGAGAGCGATGCAACATCTTTAAATCCGTCCCTCGGGCTCCGTGGAGCTCGCTGGCCTCTGCAGACGAGCGTCCTGTCTTGTGATCCTGATCGCCTGCTCCTCATTCTCATTGTGTGCTTTTCCTTTAATTTCACCTTCTCTGCCACAAAGCCGGCGGCATTACCTCCGAGGAAGAGCGGATCTAAAGTATTTGATTCCAATTGCAGGCAAACCCTGAGGGGGACTTCATCAGCACGGAGCCTCATGCTGCTCAGCGAGACGGACGGAGCGGAGACAAAAGCTATTAAAGTTGTATCTTAAAAGGTCAATAACACTGGCTGTAATGACTCTGACTGTTTAATCCGAACATGTGTGTGTGTGGCTGAGCGGCTGCTGCACTGATGGACCTGAGTGGCACGTGAAGGATCCTCGCTGTCAACACGTCCACGCAGAGGTAATGAGAAACGCCACCTGAGTGTAAACTCCTCACACAAAGCCAGATTTCTTCCTCTTAATCAGTGGGATGGTCTGACTGTGAAGAAGTGGTTGTTTGGTGTTTGGTGTGTGTGTGTGTGTGTGTGCGTGCGTGTGCGCAACACGATCGATACTGCACGATGCTACAAATCTGGAAAACGTCCAACGGCAGCGGTTTAAATTTCTGTAGATCTTATTCTCAAAAGATACAAACAAGATAATAATAACAATAATAATAATAATAACTTTATTTATAGAGCAGCTTTAAAAACAGAGTTCACAAAGTGCTTTGACAGACAAAGCAGCAAAAACAAGACGATAACAACAGAAAGCTCAGTGAGTCAGTTAAACACGTTAAACATACACTAAGAAATTAATGAAATAAAATAATCAATAAAATAAAAATAAATATATACACATACACACATATATACAGTTGCACTCAAAATGCTTCAACCTCCACCACAAATCAGGTCCATCCGCAAAATCTACAAACCCCCAGCCGCTCCCAATAAACAACCCAAACATGTCACGATCAGGCTTTGCCTTGTGTGTTCTGTGTGTTTCTTTCTGTAGCTCCTCACTGTCAGCCACTCCCTCAGCACCAGTCCAACTCCCTTCACCTGTCCCTGATCAGTAATCAAGCTCTCCCTCATCAGCACAACGCTCCTCACCTGTTCAAGTCACTTTATAAACCCCTGTCTCTAAGTCACTCACTGCCAGGTCATTGTTCATGTCTACCTGCCCGTTTTTGCTCGTCCTGTTCCCGGTTTCCCAGTCTGTCTGCCCTGCCTCGTCCTGCCGGATTTCACCCCCTCGTCTCTTGTCTCGTCCTTGGATTCCCTGTTGTGTTCGTGAGTCATTAAAACCCTTTTTCTCACTACATCTGACTGTCTGCCCTTGAGTCCTCCATCATGCCCCGTGACAAAACAAGGACAGCCCAAATAGCTCAACACGACCAATGCCACAAGTGGTCTCCCCAAATCCAACACAAAATGCCACAACCAGAGAACACCGCAGTCCCAAAACCACTCAACCCCCCCATGGCAAGCACCTCCAGTACCCAGCAGAGCACCCCTCCGCTGCCACACCCGATGCAAACGCGACGCACAGCCAGACAACAGGCCCCGACAGCGCCCCCGAGGAATCTCAGGCCACCCAGGGCTAATGGGCTGAGATCCCCAGGAACGCCGCCAGAACCCGGCACCCGGCCACGACCCACGCCCGCACCAGCCCACAACAGCAAAAGGGCGCTCCACCCAGCACCAAAGACGCCCGCCATGAAAGGGACCGAACAACTCAGGGACCGCAGCAGTCACGGAAAGCGCCGAACCTGCAGAAACCACCTGCAACACCGGCCGTGCCCTGCCACTCAAACTGCTCCCGTCCGAGCCGTTCATCGAAAAACAGCCGAAAGCTGCGAATCGCACCAACAAACCCAACCCGCAATAGAGGCCGAACAATCGAGAGCAACTGCATTTATTAAAATAATTTAGTCAAATCAACAAATGAAAAGAAAACAGAATTAGAACAGGAAAGCGACGACTGTCTGTAAAAATGTGTTTTACGAAGTGATTTAAAAGAGATTACTGATGAGGCAGGACGATGATACCTTCTGCACACAAAATATGAACCTTTCATCCATCTCTGGAAGAAGATTCCATGTTTTTATTTGCACAAGATGTATATTTATATTCTGCAAGAACTAGACGATAACTTGTGTACACAATATATTAAGATATGAATCTTGTTTGCAGATCTTATCAAGATAACTCGTCTCCAGAAGATATGAATGTTGATCAAAATGTTAAATTGTACGAATGAGATATTTACTCGAGTGCACTACATTAATAACTAACTTGTGTGAAGAAGATAATAAAAGGACTTGTTCACACAATAATGTCTTTTGTAATCAGAATCAGAACCGTTTATTGTCGTGGTATGTTGAACATACAAGGAATCTGACATGACGGGAGGTGCAAACATTTAACAATCAACAACAATCAACAGTGCAAAGTAGAAACATTAAATTTACAGAAAATATAAAGTAAAATATAAAATAAAATAAAGTGCACAGATAACAGGATTATAAACAAGTGAGATGTAAAAGTGTCGAGTGTAATAGAAGGGATGTGCAGGGGAGTGACCGGTGGGAATTTGTCCTGGGGAAGACGGAGTCAGTGGGGGGTCCCGGGCTCTGTTCATGAGCCCGACTGCCGACGGGAAGAAACTATTCATGTGTCATGAGGTCTTGGTCCTGATGGACCTCAGCCTCCTACCAGATGGAAGGGGCACAAACAGTTCATGTCCAGGGTGAGAGGGGTCGGCTACGATCCTTCTTGCTCGCTTCAGGGTTCTTAAAGTGAACAAGTCCTGGAGAGACGGCAGATTGCAGCCAATCACCCTCTCAGCAGAGCGAATGATGCGCTGCAGTCTGCCCTTGTCCTTGGCTGTGGCTGCAGCGTACCAGACTGTGATGGAGGAGCAGAGGATGGACTCAATGATGGCTGTGTAGAAGTGCACCATCATTGTCTTTGGCAGGTTGAATTTCATCAGCTGCCTCAGGAAGTACATCCTCTGCTGAGCCTTCTTGGTGATGGAGCTGATTTTCAGCTCCCACTTGAGGTCCTGGGTTATGATGGAGCCCAGGAAGCGGAAGGACTCCACTGCATTGACGGGGGAGTCACACAGGGTGATAGGGGCCGGTGGGGCTGCGTTCTTCCTGAAATCCACAACCATCTCCACTGTCTTTAGAGCGTTGAGCTCTAAGTTGTTCAGACTGCACCAGGTCACCAGATGGTCAGTCTCCCACCTGTAGGTGGACTCATCCCCACTAGAGATGAGTCCAATGAGGGTGGTGTCATCCGCGAACTTCAGGAGCTTGACGGACTAGTGACTGGAGGTGCAGCTTTTGGTGTACAGGAAGAAGAGCAGAGGGGAAATAACGCAGCCTGGGTGGGAACCGGTGCTGATGGTCCGGGAGGCTGAGACGTGCTTTCCCAGCTTCACGTGCTGCTTCCTGTCAGACAGGAAGTCTGTGATCCACTTGCAGGTGGAGTCGGGCACATGCAGCTGAGAGAGCTTGTCGTGCAGCAAAGACGGGATGATGGTGTTAAAGGCAGAGCTGAAGTCCACAAACAGGATCCTGGCGTAGGTTCCTGGGGAGTCCAGATGCTGGAGGATGAAATGAAGGGCCAATTGACTGTGTCGTCTACAGACCTGTTGGCTCTGTAAGCGAACTGCAGGGGGTCCAGGAGTGGGTCAGTGAGGGTTTTTAGGTGGGACAGGACTAGGCATTCAAAAGACTTCATGACCACAGAGGTCAGGGCGACGGGCCTGTAGTCATTTAGTCCTGTGATCCTAGGTTTTTTGGGGACGGGGATGAAGGTGGAGACCTTGAAGCAGGCTGGTACGTGGCATGTCTCCAGGGAGGTGTTGAAGATGTCTGTGAACACCGGAGACAGCTGATTAGCACAGTGCTTCAGGGTGGAGGGGATAAAGAGTCTGGGCCGGCTGCTTTGCGGGGGTTCTCTTTTTTAAAGAGCCTGTTGACGTCACTCTCCCAAATAGAGAGGGTCGTTACTGGGGAGGGGGGTGGCGGGGGACACTGTGATGTGTGGTACAGAGGCATGGGCCCCTGCTGGGCTGGGGGAGGGGAACCTGGTGGTCTGTGGCTGGTTGATGGAGCTGTGGGGGATGGAGTCAGGACTGTCCCATTGTCTGTCAAAGTGACAGTAGAACTCGTTCAGCTCGTCTGCCAGGCAGAGGTCGTTCATGGACAACCAGAACGTGGAACCTTTGTGAGAACAAGACAACCTTTGAGAGAACAAGATAACCTTTGAAGGAACAAGATAACCTTTGAAGGAACAAGAGAACCTTTGTGTGAACAAGATAACCTTTGTAGGAACAAGAGAGCCTTTGAAGGAACAAGAGAACCTTTGAAGGAACAAGAGAACCTCTATAGGAACAAGACAACCTTTGTGTGAACAAGAGAACCTTTGTAGGAACAAGATAACCTTTGAAGGAACAAGATAACCTTTGTAGGAACAAGAGAACCTTTGTAGGAACAAGAGAACCTTTGTAGGAACAAGAGAACCTCTGTAGGAACAAGAGAACCTTTGTGTGAACAAGAGAACCTTTGACGGAACAAGAGAACATTTGACGGAACAAGAGAACCTTTGTGTGAACAAGAGAACCTTTGAATGAATAGAACCTTTGTAGGAACAAGACAACCTTTGAAGGAACAAGATAACCTCTATAGGAACAAGATAACCTTTGTGTGAACAAGAGTAACTGAAGGAACAAGAGAACATTTGTGTGAACAAGAGAACCTTTGAAGGAATAAGAGTAACTTTGAAGGAACAAGAGAACCTCTGTAGGAACAAGAGAACCTTTGTATGAACAAGAGAAACTTTGTAGGACCAAGAGAACTTTTGTGTGAACAAGAGAACCTTTGAAGGAACAAGAGAACCTTTGAGGGAACAAGAGAATCTTTGAAGGAACAACAGAACCTTTGAAGGAACAAGATAACCTTTGTATGAACAAGATAACCTTTGTATGAACAAGATAACCTTTGTGTGATCAAGAGAACCTTTGTGTGAACAAGAGAACCTTTGTAGGAATAAGAGAACCTTTGAAGGAACAAGAGAACCTTTGTGTGAACAAGAGAACCTTTGAAGGAACAAGAGAACCTTTGTGTGAACAAGAGTAACTTTGAAGGAACAAGAGAACGTTTGTGTGAACAAGAGAACTTTTGTGTGAACAAGAGAACCTTTGTGTGAACAAGAGAACCTTTGTGTGAACAAGAGAACCTTTGTGTGAACAAGAGAACCTTTGAATGAATAGAACCTTTGTAGGAACAAGACAACCTTTGAAGGAACAAGATAACCTCTATAGGAACAAGATAACCTTTGAAGGAACAAGATAACCTCTATAGGAACAAGATAACCTTTGTGTGAACAACAGTAACTTTGAAGGAACAAGAGAACATTTGTGTGAACAAGAGAACATTTGAAGGAACAAGAGTAACTTTGAAGGAACAAGAGAACCTCTATAGGAACAAGAGAACCTTTGTAGGAACAAGAGAACCTTTGAAGGAACAAGAGAACCTCTATAGGAACAAGATAACGTTTGTGTGAACAAGAGTAACTTCGAAGGAACAAGAGAACATTTGTGTGAACAAGAGAACCTTTGTAGGAACAAGAGAACCTTTGTCTGAACAAGAGAACCTTTGTGTGAACAAGAGAACCTTTGTAGGAACAAGATAACCTCTATAGGAACAAGATAACCTTTGTGTGAACAAGAGTAACTTTGAAGGAACAAGAGAACATTTGTGTGAACAAGAGAACCTTTGAAGGAACAAGAGTAACTTTGAAGGAACAAGAGAACCTCTATAGGAACAAGAGAACCTCTATAGGAACAAGATAACATTTGTGTGAACAAGAGTAACTTTGAAGGAACAAGAGAACATTTGTGTGAACAAGAGAACCTTTGTAGGAACAAGAGAACCTTTGTGTGAACAAGAGAACCTTTGTAGGAACAAGATAACATTTGTGTGAACAAGAGAACCTTTGTAGGAACAAGAGCACCTTTGTGTGAACAAGATAACCTTTGTAGGAACAAGAGAAACTTTGTAGGAACAAGAGAACCTTTGAAGGAACAAGAGAACCTTTGTGTGAACAAGAGTAACTTTGAAGGAACAAGATAACTTTTGTGTGAACAAGAGAACCTTTGAAGGAACAAGACAACCTTTGAAGGAACAAGACAACCTTTGTGTGAACAAGAGAACCTTTGAATGAATAGAACCTTTGTAGGAACAAGACAACCTTTGAAGGAACAAGATAACCTCTATAGGAACAAGATAACCTTTGTGTGAACAAGAGTAACTTTGAAGGAACAAGAGAACATTTGTGTGAACATGAGAACCTTTGAAGGAACAAGAGTAACTTTGAAGGAACAAGAGAACCTCTATAGGAACAAGAGAACCTTTGTAGGAACAAGAGAACCTCTATAGGAACAAGATAACATTTGTGTGAACAAGAGAACCTTTGTAGGAACAAGAGAACCTTTGTCTGAACAAGACAACCTTTGTGTGAACAAGAGAACCTTTGTAGGAACAAGATAACATTTGTGTGAACAAGAGAACCTTTGTAGGAACAAGAGAACCTTTAAAGGAACAAGAGAACCTTTGTGTGAACAAGATAACATTTGAAGGAACAAGAGAACCTTTGTGTGAACAAGATAACCTTTGTAGGAACAAGAGAACCTTTGAAGGAACAAGAGAACCTTTGAAGGAACAAGAGAACCTTTGTAGGAACAATAACCTTTGTAGGAACAAGAGAACCTCTATAGGAACTAGATAACCTTTGAAGGAACAAGATAACCTTTGTGTGAACAAGAGAACGTTTGTGTGAACAAGAGAACCTTTGAAGGAACAAGAGAACCTTTGTAGGAACAAGAGAACCTTTGTGTGAACAAGAGAACCTTTGTAGGAATAAGAGAACCTTTGAAGGAACAAGAGAACCTTTGTAGGAACAAGAGAACCTTTGTAGGAACAAGAGAACCTTTGTAGGAACAAGAGAACCTTTGTAGGAATAAGAGAACCTTTGAAGGAACAAGAGAACCTTTGAAGGAACAAGATAACCTTTGAAGGAACAAGAGAACCTTTGTAGGAACAATAACCTTTGTAGGAACAAGAGAACCTCTATAGGAACAAGATAACCTTTGAAGGAACAAGAGAACCTTTGTAGAAACAAGAGAACCTTTGAAGGAACAAGAGAACCTTTGAAGGAACAAGAGAACCTTTGTAGGAACAAGAGAACCTTTGTAGGAACAAGAGAACCTTTGAAGGAACAAGAGAACCTTTGTAGGAACAAGAGAACCTTTGTTGGAACAATAACCTTTGTAGGAACAAGAGAACCTCTATAGGAACAAGATAACGTTTGTGTGAACAAGATAACGTTTGTGTGAACAAGAGAACCTTTGTGTGAACAAGAGAACCTTTGTGTGAACAAGAGAACCTTTGAAGGAACAAGAGAACCTTTGTGTGAACAAGAGAACCTTTGTAGGAACAATAGAACCTTTGTAGGAACAAGAGAACCTTTGTGTGAACAAGAGAACCTTTGTAGGAACAAGAGAACCTCTGTAGGAACAAGAGAACCTTTGTGTGAACAAGAGAACCTTTGTAGGAACAAGAGAACCTCTGTAGGAACAAGAGAACCTTTGTGTGAACATGAGAACTTGTGCGTAAACATCATAACTTCTTGAACATCGTCCATATCTTGTGTGTTCACTATAATAACTAATAACACGATATAAACATACTGGTCATTGCAGATGAAATGTGGTTTGAATCAGGCAGCAGAGACACTTTGTGCTCGGTTCCTGTTAATAAAAAGATGAACTTTAATTGCAGGACGTGACGTGAACCCTCTGAACCGTTTCCTTCTACATAAAGAAGGTTCTGCTCGTTAACCTCGGACATCGAGAGGAATCGTCTCATGTGGAGGTAAGTGCTGTGTGTGTGTGTGTGTGCTGGAGAGATGGGAGGATATTTGCTTGTGTTTGTTCAGAGCTCAACAGCCTGATATCATCTCTCAGCTCGCAGCAGCTAATGTGATGTTCTCTGTCGCTCTGGCCTGCAGATCCGGTGTCAAGCGGCAGATCTCATCTGCAATGTAAGACAATTTCCGCAGATCTGAAAAGACAGTTTCTCCAGTCAATAGACTATAAATTGCTCTCTGGAAATGGAATCATCTTAACTAAAGGTTACTCACGTTCCTCCCGGGGGTGCAGAGGCCGACCCCTCCTTTTTTAATAATTTGTATGTTTGGTTGTTTGGTCAATCTTCGCTGCTCTTGTGGAGTCTCATCAGAGAGCCCATCAATCAGCTGCAGCCTGCCAGAGACCTGCTGCCTCAATATCACAGCTTATTAAAAGGATGCCCCCCCCCCCCCCCATCAACAAGTGCTGCCTCCTCCTCCTCTCTGATGAAATGCTGTTTACTGCAAAGAGACACGGGTCTCACTGTCTCCTCCCTTCATCTTCATCAGCTCATAGAATCATCATGTGGACCAATACCAACATGAAATAAATAAATGCTGTCAGAGCAGAATCACAAACACGAGACATTTACATCGTCAATCATTGACTTTAAAAACGTCCTGAAATGAGATTAAAGATGTTTGTCAGACAAATAATATAGAAATTGTTGTTTCATATCAACAAGAGAATAATAGCAGAAGGATGAAGAAAATATCTTCATCAGCATGAAAACAAATCACACAAAGAGTTCAAAGTCTCAGGAACAGAACACAGAAGACATCTAGAACCTGATCCCAGAACATGTAGAGCAGATGTGTTTCCTCCTGCAGTCGACTCCAGTTGTTCTTTATTTGTATTGAAGAAGTCGTGGTTCATCATTTATGAAAGAAACGTTAATCTTCATGTTCACTTGACTCCATCGTGATCAATAATTCTACAGAGGATTTAAACGGTAGAAGTTGAGTTTGTGTTGTTTCTCTGGTGGTGAATGTAAACGCTGCTCATAGAGAGACATGCTTATGAAATAATAAAGAGGTGATCTACACCTTCATTATGGATCTAATAAAACACACGCGCTCCTCTCGCTGTGTTTCATATTAAATAACATCTGTTTGCATAAAGAGCCGATAGACATTTAATTAAAATGTGACCTCACGCTCATTTAATGTTCAGAGACACTTCAGTGCATCAGGTGCTAATTCACTAGATGATGATCAGTGATGATCCATAACCGGTAAAGATTAACGATCGATCTAACAAGCTCCTCAGTGAAACGGCTAAATATTGCTCTGATTACTCAGCATTACAGACATGAATGTCTTTATTTAAATTAAAATAAAGCCTTATCACGCTGCTATTTAAATACGACAACGCTGACAGGACTTAAGTAATGACTCCGTCTTTATGGCCTTACATTCATATTACTTTCTTTATCTCCATCCAGGATATTAATAATGGAATTCTGTGGGAATTAATACTTTTGATCATTAAGAGTTCGGGGCCGCATGAGTGGGAGAAGTAAGCGCTCGGGTCGTCATTAATAACCATCACAGAACACACGGCCGGTGGCTCTCTGCTGCTGATTGATCATGAATATTAATAACGCAGAAATGGTGAATAAATAGCACAATTTAAATGGCGGTGGCCTCGTCCGTACACGTCTCGTCAGGGAGGAGGAAACATATATCATGCCCCAAAGCTGTCACCAAGCTGGGGGACACGTCCCGCTATCGTCCTCACGGTGTCGCCGACGTCCCCGCTCGTCTCCACCCCGCTCGTCGACCCCTCCGCTCGTCTCCTCGCCAGCTACACCGTTCACAAGCTAACCAATCAGTGTTGAGCTTTGTTTCTAAAGACTTCTTTCTTTATCGTGTTTGTTTCTTTATTCTCTGAAACTCCAGAAGAAGAACAAAGTAAATGAACCGTGAAGAATCAAGAACATGACCAGAGACATGAAGTGTAACCTCCACTACAGAGAGGAGGGATCATAATGGTCTATAAACTCATATCTCATATTTATAAACTACTTTATTACTTTTATACAAACCCTGTGAAGAAACAAGTGAAGTATTAAACGTGTTGTAAAGAAACAAAGGCTGAGCGTCTGATAAATATTTACTCACATGTAGATCTTTAAGACTTCCTGTTTCTAAAACTAATTCTTCTTCTTTATATAATCACATGACATGTAAACAGTGATTTTATCAATAAACTGTGAGTCACGTGATCGCAGCGCGCCAACTTACAAACGTTTAAGAGTTTAAATAAGCTTTAGCTTTTAGCTCCAGAGACTTTCACGTCTAATTAAGCTCCAATAAACAGAAGAAGCTTCTTAAATCCATCACAAGGTGTGATTGTGTAGATGGACTTCATCATGTGACACTTTAATACTATATTAAATATACATTAAATACTCTAACCATAAGTAAACCAGGCGTCCAGCAGCAGCTTCCTGTTGGTCAGCTCGTTGCTCTGCAGCGTGTCGGCTGTAAAAACCTGCAGAGAGATTTATCTCCTGCGAGCAGCTCGGGGCGGAGCTGCCGTGACCCCGTACATCAGCCTCGTGTGAGCACATATTAAGTGCTGCTCTCCCCCCCCGCCCATTAAAGGTAAATAATCCGGAGAGAATGAGGCGCTTGTTGAGGAGCGGCACCATTCTTCATACGTGACAGCTATCTGTTTGTACAAAGCCGGGAAGGTGTGCGAGGAGAAAGAGGAGGAAGGGAGTAGTGACGATGTGAGAGGACTCCGTGAGAGCACAGCCGAGAACGTTTCCTGTGAGACGTTTGGAACGCTTCCTGTGAGACGTTTGGAACGTTTCCTGTGAGACGTTTGGAACGCTTCCTGTGAGACGTTTGGAACGCTTCCTGTGAGACGTTTGGAACGTTTCCTGTGAGACGTTTGGAACGTTTCCTGTGAGACGTTTGGAACGTTTCCTGTGAGACGTTTGGAACGCTTCCTGTGAGACGTTTGGAACGCTTCCTGTGAGACGTTTGGAACGTTTCCTGTGAGACGTTTGGAACGCTTCCTGTGAGACGTTTGGAACGCTTCCTGTGAGACGTTTGGAACGTTTCCTGTGAGACGTTTTGAACGCTTCCTGTGAGACGTTTGGAACGTTTCCTGTGAGACGTTTGGAACGTTTCCTGTGAGACGTTTGGAACGCTTCCTGTGAGACGTTTGGAACGTTTCCTGTGAGACGTTTGGAACGTTTCCTGTGAGACGTTTGGAACGTTTCCTGTGAGACGTTTGGAACGTTTCCTGTGAGACGTTTGGAACGTTTCCTGTGAGACGTTTGGAACGTTTCCTGTGAGACGTTTGGAACGTTTCCTGTGAGACGTTTGGAACGTTTCCTGTGAGACGTTTGGAACGTTTCCTGTGAGACGTTTGGAGCGTTTCCTGTGAGACGTTTGGAACGCTTCCTGTGAGACGTTTGGAACGTTTCCTGTGAGACGTTTGGAACGTTTCCTGTGAGACGTTTGGAACGTTTCCTGTGAGACGTTTGGAACGCTTCCTGTGAGACGTTTGGAACGTTTCCTGTGAGACGTTTGGAGCGTTTCCTGTGAGACGTTTGGAACGCTTCCTGTGAGACGTTTGGAACGTTTCCTGTGAGACGTTTGGAACGCTTCCTGTGAGACGTTTGGAACGCTTCCTGTGAGACGTTTGGAACGCTTCCTGTGAGACGTTTGGAACGTTTCCTGTGAGACGTTTGGAACGTTTCCTGTGAGACGTTTGGAAGGCTTCCTGTGAGACGTTTTGAACGCTTCCTGTGAGACGTTTGGAACGTTTCCTGTGAGACGTTTGGAACGTTTCCTGTGAGACGTTTGGAACGTTTCCTGTGAGACGTTTGGAACGTTTCCTGTGAGACGTTTGGAACGTTTCCTGTGAGACGTTTGGAACGTTTCCTGTGAGACGTTTGGAACGCTTCCTGTGAGACGTTTGGAACGCTTCCTGTGAGACGTTTGGAACGTTTCCTGTGAGACGTTTGGAACGTCCTAAAGACGTTCTAAACGTTTTAAAGGCACTCTAAGAATTAAAAACATTCCGCAGGAAGAACGTTCAGTTCATTAACACAAACGTCTTAATGAGCCGAGAGCCGAGAGAGAAACAGGAAACCAATTAGTAATTAAGTCCCTCTATCACATGAGAATAAATTACAATTATGCAGCTGCAATGCTTCCATGTTTCTGCATATTCACGACGCTCGATTCGTTCCATAGCCTCCATATAATCATGCAAATTTATGAAGTGAAGGTTTTGTTTTATTACAGCGTATTATGTCATGTTCGATGTCTGAGGTGTCGCAGGAACGAGGTAAAGGCCGTGCTGATGGTGGTTAGTCTGATTATTTATGGCCACTTCCTGTCAGCCTCTACACAGCCGTGTGTGTGTGCGTGCGCGTGCGTGCGTGCGTGCGTGCGTGCGTGTGTGTGTGTGTGATCAGGATATTGATGACCTCCTTCACATGTCCACTTCTCCCTGTGTGGCCTCAATCTATTTGGTCTATAAAATGCATTTATAACACAAACTATAGTCACATTAATGTGCGTGTGTGTCATGAAGATACATAAAGTGTGAAAACATTTATGTATCTTCATGTTTTAGCACTTTAGCGTTTTACTGTTATGTTTTCTTTTAATCTGTTTGTGTTCTCTGTCCATAAAATGTCAGAAAATATGGAACAATATGACATTTGTAATATCCTGTTTCATCCAAAAACGCAACAATATTCATTTGACTGAGATTTAAAATGTATCATTGTTATCGTTAATGTTATCGTTATCCATAACGTTCTGTTAATCGATTCAGCTTTAAATATTTTGATCAATATCTTGTTTGAACATTTTCTCATAAACGTTTAACATGATAACAAGATATTTTTATGTGATATTTCTTCTCATTATTACTAAACACCAATATACTGTTTTATAAACATGTATTTCCTGTTGTAATATATCACTAAACATTTCTGTTATTACCCCAAAATCAAGGTATCTCATTGATTGTTGTTATAACACAAGTTGTTATGTTGTTATAACAAAACTCTACTTTACCACTTTACTATAATAGTATATAAACATGTAATACATGGTTTATAACACACTAACATAAGCAGATTAAAGAGTTTATTAATGTATTTGTTGACTGTAATATACTAATATACAATATGTCCTTATAGGAGAAGTTAATATTGCATAATAAAGCAGTTATTAATGTTCATAATCTGATCATAAATGCTGAATATGACGTGTTTTAAACAGTAGAGCTTGACGCCTCAGGGCTTCCTTCCAATCACCGAGATGATTGGTGTAATAAACGCTGGATGTGGACGGAGACACGAAGCCTGATGAAAAGCTCACAATGAGGAGGAGGAGGGTTAAATGAAAACCTCAGAGCGTTCATGTCCTCTGCGTCGGTGTCAGGAACTTTTAAACATGAAATGGTTCTTCAAAAAGTCCCCTTAAAGCGCGTCCTGCCGAGCGCCGGCCTTCGACCCGCCGCCACGCTGCGAACATGATTGCTTTTGTTCTGTGGAGAATATTTAAATGAGCTTTATAAAAGCGAGCATCGCGGGTCGTAACACGGCGATTCTTCCAAAACTGGTACAGATGCTGCGCGTCGAGCGGAGGTCACGGCTCGCCGGTTTAACAAAGCCCGGCATGCTCACAATGATCCACGCTGCACACTCACTGCAATTTAGCTTGAGTAATAGATGGAGGTCACGCTGGGTCACTTTCAATTTCCACTTCCAGCGGGAGAAAAATGAAAACAACTCATTTGCACAAATCTGAATAATTCAGTCACTCAAAAAAGGGGAGAAATGAAAATATGTGTGAGAGGAGAGGATAAAGGAGACGAGGAGACACTGTTGCGTCTCGTGCGCTAATGACGGCCGGCCTCCTCGTCGGCCTGCATAAAAGCTAATGATGAATATGAATCCAGATGTAAGAATGAAGCGTCTCTTTCTCTCGGGAGGCTCCGCTGCCTCTAGTGAGCTTTTAAACTTATCATAAATGTATTAAGATTGCAGCGGGCCATGAAACAGCTGTAGACAATTAATCTTCTGCAAATCTTATCCGAGGAATTGGTTTCTGCAAAGTAACATCTGCTGCGAGAGGCGATTATTCATGGGCAACGCACAGCCGCCGCGCCTTTATGCATCGGGCACAATCATTGCCAATGAAGTCAAAATTTATAGTTTTCCCTGTTCGGTAAAAATAACATTCAGCAGCATTAAAACATCATCCATCAACATGGGCCCGGGGCCCGGGGCCATCCCCGGCTCACGAATTAAAAAGTATTCATTCCGCTGAGAAGTTGCCGCTCCGCTGAACTGATCTCCGCTTTATTTATTTATTTCTCTTCTGCTGCTGCTCAGAATGAAATTGGAGACGCGGAGAAGCCAGCGATGCTTTTTGCTCCGGTTGAACCTCGTCGCCCCGGAGACGCTGATCAGGAAGTGCAGCCCGTGATGGATGACGCTCGGTGCCGACGTGCCAAATATGAACCTGGAATAACATCAAGCGACGTCACTTTCTGTGAAACGTTGTTTCTGTAAGAAGACGTCACAGTTTAGTTCAGAAACGAAACGCTTCATCAGCTGAGGAGCTTTTATCTTTAACATCCAACATGACTCAATACGTCATTAAATATGTTCAATTGTGTAAAATACATATTTAGCTTTATATATTCCTTAAATCTCAAATCAGTTAGTAACATTTCTTCAACTCCTCTGTTGTTTTTCTAGTTTATTAATGTTCATACCTCCTATTATCCACAAACAACACTACTTTTTTGCTTACGGTTATATGTTAATGAGGGGGCGTGTCCTCGTCTGTCCAGGACAGTGATTGGTCCAGAGTGTAACTGCTTCCTACTCATGTTAATATTGTATCCATAAATATAAATTAGGAGAAAAACTACCGCTCCAATATTTCAAACAGAAACTTGTGTCTTTATGTTTGTGTGTTAGCCTAGCTTAAAAACACTGGTGGCTAAAGTGGGCTTTAGTAGCTTTCACTAGAAACAGTTTTATTCTGAGTTGTCGTTATTTATAACTTTACTTATGAATTTAAAACTTTAGTTCTTGTAAAAAATGAGAACTTGATGAGACTCTAAATGATTCAGATTAAATGCGATGGAACCAAAACCTTACTAACAACAACAACACGCTGTTATAAAACGTTTATTAACGGTTTATATACTGAATATTTATTCTAAATACAGAAGTTAGATAAATTATAATGCATTATAAGACTGCAGATAGAAACTATGCATGTTCTGATCGTGTAATATCAATAACTCTGTGAAGAGTGATCGAGATCCTCTTCTTCATTCCACAACTGTTGTAATCTCACAGATGGCGATATCATTTACAACAGAGGCTGTCAGCTGGAGCGCCGCCAGACGCTTTCTTAATACCAGTTTGATCATCTGTAACTTTGGCTGCCTGTCGCTTGTTTGGCTTTTTAAAAAATATTGTGGCAATCAATCCTCATCTCTGTTTCTGCTGGTTATTTAGAAAACTGATTAAAGTTATCTGTCTCTGGAGGACAGTGGAGACAATAAAGTCCTGTTAAAGAGAGAATCTGTGTTGGGGACGTTGGAGACGCTGGAAACTTTGGAGACGCTGGAGATGTTGGAGACGCTGGGGACGTTGGAGACGCTGGAGATGATGGGGACGTTGGATACGCTGGATACGCAGGAGACGCTGGAGATGTTGGAGACGTTGGGGACGTTGGAGACGTTGGAGACGGGGACGTTGGAGACGCTGGAGACGTTGGGGACGTTGGAGACGTTGGAGACGCTGGAGACGTTGGAGACGTTGGGGACGTTGGATACGCTGGAGACGAGGGAGACGTTGGAAACGCTGGAGACGTTGGAGACGCTGGAGACGAGGGAGACGTTGGAGACGTTGGAGACGCTGGAGATGTTTGAGAAGTTGGGGAAGCTGGAGACGCTGGAGACGTTGGGGACGTTGGATACGCTGGAGACATTGGACACGCTGGAGATGCTGGAGACGCTGGAGACGAGGGAGACAGTCTCCAATGTCTCCCTCGTTGGAGATGTTGGGGACGTTGGATACGCTGGAGACGCTGGAGACGAGGGAGACGTTGGAGAAGTTGGGGACGTTGGATACGCTGGAGACGCTGGAGACGTTGGAGACGCTGGAGACGTTGGAGATGTTGGATACGCTGGAGACATTGGATACGCTGGAGACATTGGATACGCTGGAGACGAGGGAGACGCTGGAGATGTTGGAGACGTTGGAGACGCTGGAGATGTTGGAGACGTTGGAGATGTTGGAGACGTTGGAGACGAGGGAAACCCGGAAACTAAGACCTCATTTAGACCCGTCTTCAAACACAAAGAAACATCCAGGACTGATTTAAACCTGATGGTTGAACCACCTCTGGAGGTTTGAGGCTCATCTGTCCAGATGTTGAAAACATATAAATACATCCGTCTCTTTAAGACTCACACGTAGTCTTTCCTCCTCCCACAGTGACCTGCAGTCTGCTTCTACTTTAATCATTCAGTGCGTCTAACGTCAGTCCTGTCGACAGGGACAATGATGGTGTTGGTTGTTTCTGCAAACTACAAATATGTCGAATGTTGACTTGATGTCGACTTTGACATATGATCAGAGCAAGTGTGGTAGTTACGGTTGTTACAGTTGTTACGATGTTACAGTTGTTACGGTAGTTACGATGTTACGTGTTATGGTTGTTACATTGTTACTGTTATTACAGTTGTTACGGCTGTTACAATGTTGAGATGTTACTGTTGTTATGATGTTACGGTTGCTACCATTGCTACGGTTGTTACGATGTTACTGTTGTTACGATGTTACGGTTGTTACGGTTGTTACAGTTGTTACGATGTTATGGATGTTAGTTGTTTTACGATTCGTTTTGTTGCCTAAACATAACCTTTACCGTTTTACAACGTTAAGTACGTGTCATTGTGCGTTTCTGTGAGCGTGATACGAAGCTTGTTTCTGAAACATATTTTTGGTTCAACATGTTTTTCTGGTCACTTTGTTGCTACTGTTTACTTCTTGATTTTTATTTTTTATCGTGATTTCTAAATGATCTCTTTATTATCAACGATCACATTTGATTTGAATCATTAATGTTCAAACCCCAGAGATGAAGATGAGTCATCACACATATTTCAATAATTATATATATATATATATATATATATATATATATATATATATATATACAGTGCCTTGCATAAGTATTCACCCCCTTGGATGTTTTCCCCTTTTGTTGCTTTTATACATGAAATCATGTTCAGTATAATTTGGCTTTTTTGTCAAGAATTTCAAAAAAAGCTTCTTTCATGTCAAAGTGAAAACAGATTTTTACAAACTAAAAAATATATCGTGTAAAATAAGTGTTTGCATAAATATTCACCCCCTTTAAAGTGACTGACCTAACTCAACAGAAGTGCAGCTAGTTGATGCCAGCAGTGTCACAAGTAGTGAGATGAGATGACCTGAGTGCAGTTGATGTGTGTCAGTGATTGTAGTATAAACACACCTGTCTGGGAGCTCCAGTCTCTGGTTCATCAGTGTTCCTGCTACAACTGCAACATGAAGACAAAATAACACTCCAAGCAACTCAGAGAAAAGATCATTGAGAAGTACAAGTCAGGAGATGCTACACAAACAAATATTTCCACCTCACTGGACCTCCCACAGAGTTCACTTCAGTCCATCATTAAGACATGGAAGGAGGATGGGACTAGTTTAAATCTCCTCGAGCTGGCCGTCCTCACAAACTGAGTGACCGGGCAAGAAGAGGACTGATGAGGGAGGCCACCAAGACACCTAGGACCACTCTGAAGGAGTTCAAAGCTTCAGTGGCTCAGATGGGAGAGACTGTACATACAGCAACTGTTGCCCGGGTTCTTCACCAGTCGGAGCTGTATGGGAGAGTGGCAAAGAGAAAGACACTGTGGAAAGAATTCACCCAAAGGCATTGTGGGAGACTCCAAGAACAAACTAGAACTTGGAAGTATTTGACCAGTTTATTGATGACTGTGTTATTGATCATAATGTCCGGATAAAATCAGTGTTTACTTCAGTAAAAATATTGTAAAATATACTGAAGGTTTGAGAAGTGAAAGGTTTCCTGTTATAGATTGTATTATTGCGGATACATTTAAACATTTTACATGATGTTTTACATCTTCATTAAATCTCTGTAAAGTAATTAGTGAATAATATAACATAAATATTAATATAATAAGATGAAAAGGCATGAAATGGACACCTTTAATGTGATGAACACCAAGGGCGTAGGTTTGCATAGGGTCCATAGGGACTAGTCACGCCCAAAGTTTGGGAAAGACACAATTGTCCCCACCAATATTTGGTTGATTTTAATTGCCTGTTAGAAAAAATAATTTTGCACAATATATTTGCAAACTCATTCGTATTATTTTAAGTGCTGGGCAAGTTAACGCGTTATTATTGCATTAACGCATTAATTAATTAACGTTGACTTATTTTTTTTATTTTGAAAGTCCATTGCTCACTGGCAGCGGTGGAGGAATGGAGACTACTGGACATCGCTGCGGTAAAGTCAGTAGACACTTACATGTTAGTGCACCTATATGCTGACATTCACGGTAAACGCATTTAAACGGCACAGATCGGGAGCGAGCGAAGGACCGTGAAAGTTAGCGGAAAGATTAACGTGAGACAACATCCGGTTTCTTCAGACGAACATCCGGTTTTCAGAATAAGATGCCAACAAAGTATGAATTATATTCACATTAAGTATAAAACATGCTACCTGCATCTCGTGAGTTAAAGGGAAAATACATCTAAATTGTGGGTAAAGTGTCTTTATTCTTTGATCGCTGGGTCACCTTCATCACCTCTGAGTTACAGCGTCATAGTGATGAAGAGTAGAGCTGGGTCACCTTCATCACCTCTGAGTTACAGCATCATAGTGATGAAGAGTAGAGCTGCATCACATGCTCTGACTGTCATGAAGACACAACACACACATGTAGATGAAAGGTGTGAAACATGTTCCTGTTGCACAGCAGTGGAACGTTTCACACACAGTCACACACTGAGCACAGATAGTGAAGAGATAGAACTGCTGCTGTGTGAAGAGAACACTGCTGCTAACAACAACCTGATGTGTTTAAAGTGTTTACACACAATGTTATTCACCTTTAGTTCATAGAGCAGCACTTTAAAATAAAAGAGAGCAATACACTACTTTATAATTCATTATTCAACTTTGCCATAACAATGAGATTAATCGAGATTAATCGCGATTAAATATTTTAATCGTTGCCCAGCACTACTAATAATTGCATAAAGGAGGAAAGCACTTTATTTGTAGCCTATTAAGTGCTGCAGATTAGATTTATTTTTAATAAAAAATAAATAAATTGTCTTTTTTTGGCTGCACAGCTGGGAAAAGTTTTTAATATATATTTTGGATATAGAATATACTGTTACTGTATATTGGCATTTTAGCAGAACGTTTTTTATTCATTTATGTAATTATTTATTATTATTATTTATTTGGTGCAGAATACTGTTTTGTATTTAAACAAAGGTTTTGTTACTAGTTTTTTTAATATGGCGGGGGGGGGGGGGGGGCTGGCAGTGTCCCTACCAATGCTGAGACCAAACCGATGAAGATGTTTCTGTTACCTGACGGCCCACAATGCATCTGTGCGTCTGTTTAAACCCGAACATGTATTGTTGGACGTTTATCATTAGCTGCTAGCGGAGAACGGATGAGTACACTTTCAATTTAGTTCCGCTGCTCTCTCCATTCATCACTCCTCCGTCTCCATCCATCATTCTGCTCTCATCACTTTAATGCAATTAATCTTCATGCGGAGATAATTTCATATTAATGAACCGTTTATTTGATTGTTCCTTTGATGAAGTTGCGTCGGGGGGGCGTTGACGGTCTGTGTTGCCCACCGAGCATGAAACACACACACACACACACACACACACACACACACACACACACACATGCTCCGTGTTGCTTCTTCTGTTGAAGGTTTATGTACATTTAGCTCAGAGACGCCTTCTGTCTTCATACAAGCAGCTCTGAGAAATTGGAAAACTTGCGGCGATAGATAGGAGGTGACCTGGAAACAAAAGCAATCAGAGAGGAGGAGGAGGAGGAGGAGGAGGGAATCAGACGCTCTGTCAATAAAACAAGAAATACCTTCTGAGGCTCAGGGGGGCAAAGAGGAGTCGGCAATTTCACACCTTCATGTATCCCAGTGGAGGACATTTTTAATGCTCCTCCTCCTCTTCTTCCTCCTCCTCCTGATGATGATGACTCCTCTCATAACAGGAGGTCATCAGCCTCCTTTTATAAACAGAATAAAACCACAAATCAATCAACTCTCCACTTGAACAGCTTCACACTCAACTGTTGCTCAATCAGAGCAAGAAAAAGAATCAATGTGGACCAATTAAAAGTCCTTTCATTAGTTTATGCAAATGAGGAGGAAGAGGCTCAGAACCACAGACCTGAGGTCAGTTTGATTCTTTATGTTGGACAGACATGATGCTGAGAACTCACACACACACACACACACACACACACTCACACACACTCTCACACACACACACTCACACACACTCTCACACAAACACACACAGACACACACACAGACACACACACACACACTCACACACGCTCACACACAGACACACACTCACTCACTCACTCATCTACACACACACACGCACAGACACACACACACAGACACACACTCACACACAAGCACACACAGACACACACAGACACACACACACACACACTCACAGACACACACACACACACTCACTCACTCACTCACTCACTCTCCTACACACAAGCACACACAAGCACACACAGACACACACACACACTCACAGACACACTCACTCACTCACTCTCCTACTTCACCTAGTTCTTCATCTTCTTCATCTACAGTCAGATAGTTTAGTTCACTGGTTCCCAACCTGGAGGTCGGGGTCCTCCAGAGGGTCACCAGGTAATTCTGAGGGGTCCTGACATGATTAATGGAAGAGAAGAAGTTTAGTTTCTTCTTCTCTTCCATTAATCATGTCATTAATTCTGTTTTCAGTTTTTAGACTTTTCTTTAATGTTTGATTTTCACTATTGATCATAAATCATTTATTGAAATGAACCCATAACGTTTAGAGGACTTTGTCTTTGTGGTTGTTGCACAACAATAGAATCAGATGTTTTATTGTGAGAGAAGACGTCATTAGAAACTGTTCACACTTTAAATGATACGTAGCAGGTGATTGGATGAAAGCAGCTGTCAATCAAACTCATTGAAGTCGATCAGCAGAAGAAAAAAAACACGTTTTATTTGTAAAAGTCTTCAGTTTCTTCCTCTGAGAGAACTGATGCTAACGTAGCAGCTACGCTAACCTCTTCAGGAGCTGCCATTGTTTACAACCAACCAACCAATCATGTGACCTGGTGAGAATCCAGCTGATGATGATGATGATGATGATGATGATATCAGAGACGTTTATGAAGATTCATTTGTAAACTTAGTATTTTGTCTGTAAAATGTTAAACTGTAACCCCCCCCTCTATCAGCAGTATTGATCCTCAGCATCACCTTCATCACAGAACAAAGTATCGAGTTGATGGAGCTTCGTCATCCAGCCTCTAAAAGCTCGTCCTCTCTGTAAACGTATTCATATTTAGTGAGTGAAGCTGCATTTCATTTGTATGGATCAGCTGAGGGTTCAAGAAGAATAGAGGGGTGGGGGGGGGGGCGCTGTCTTTTATGATGTCCCTCTGAAATCTATCAGAATCCCATTAAATTGGATATAAAGATGTGCAGACACACACATCCCAGTAAACGGTGGTGCAGCATTGCTCGCCAACAATCCCACCTCAACAATCGGGTTATAGCCGCGGCTTTAGATCCTATTAATAATTCACAACCTTGTTAGTGGAGAACAAACATTTGTGTTCCAGCTCTCCGAGTTGTGGGATTGTTATTACAGCTTCTGTGTGTGGAACAATAACTCTGAAGCTATTTCACACTCGCTGCTTTCTTTATTAAAGCAGCGTCACAGTAAACACACCTGGCCTCGACTCAGCCGTTTACCTCCATCCTCTTCATCTTCTCCTCTTCCTCGTCACACTGAGCCGTTTACCTCCATCCTCTTCTTCTTCTCCTCTTCCTCGTCACACTGAGCCGTTTACCTCCATCCTCTTCTTCTTCTCCTCTTCGTCCGTCACACTGAGCCGTTTACCTCCATCTTCTTCTTCTTCTCCTCTTCCTCTGTCACACTGAGCCGTTTACCTCCATCCTCTTCTTCTTCTCCTCTCCCTCCGTCACACTGAGCCGTTTACCTCCATCTTCTTCTTCTTCTCCTCTTCGTCCGTCACACTGAGCCGTTTACCTCCATCCTCTTCTTCTTCTCCTCTTCGTCCGTCACACTGAGCCGTTTACCTCCATCCTCTTCTTCTTCTCCTCTCCCTCCGTCACACTGAGCCGTTTACCTCCATCTTCTTCTTCTTCTCCTCTTCGTCCGTCACACTGAGCCGTTTACCTCCATCTTCTTCTTCTTCTCCTCTTCCTCCATCACACTGAGCCATTTACCTCCATCTTCTTCTTCTTCTCCTCTTCCTCTGTCACACTGAGCCGTTTACCTCCATCCTCTTCTTCTTCTCCTCTTCCTCCGTCGCACTGAGCCATTTACCTCCATCCTCTTCTTCTTCTCCTCCTCTTCGTCCATCACACTGAGCCGTTTATCTCCATCCTCTTCTTCTTCTCCTCTTCCTCCGTCACACTGAGCCATTTACCTCCATCTTCTTCTTCTTCTCCTCTTCCTCCGTCACACTGAGCCGTTTACCTCCATCTTCTTCTTCTTATTCTCCTCTTCCTCCGTCACACTGAGCCGTTTACCTCCATCTTCTTCTTCTCCTCTTCCTCCGTCACACTGAGCCGTTTACCTCCATCCACTTCTTTTTCTCCTCTTCGTACGTCACACTGAGCCGTTTACCTCCATCCTCTTGTTCTTTTCCTCTTCCTCCGTCACACTGAGCCGTTTACCTCCATCCTCTTCTTCTTCTCCTATTCCTCGTCACACTGAGCCGTTTACCTCCATCCTCTTCTTCTTTTCCTCTTCCTCCGGCACACTGAGCCGTTTACCTCAATTCTCTTCTTCTTCTCCTCTTCCTTCGTCACACTGAGCCGTTTACCTCCATCCTCTTCTTCTTTTTCTCTTCCTCCGTCACACTGAGCCGTTTACCTCCATCCTCTTCTTCTTCTCCTCTTCCTTCGTCACACTGAGCCGTTTACCTCCATCCTCTTCTTCTTCTCCTCTTAGTACGTCACACTGAGCCGTTTACCTCCATCCTCTTGTTCTTTTCCTCTTCCTCTGTCACACTGAGCCGTTTACCTCCATCCTCTTCTTCTTTTCCTCTTCCTCCGGCACACTGAGCCATTTACCTCAATTATCTTCTTCTTCTCCTCTTCCTTTGTCACACTGAGCCATTTACCTCCATCCTCTTCTTCTTCTCCTCTTCGTCCGTCACACGGAGCCGTTTACCTCCATCTTCTTCTTCTCCTCTTCCTCCGTCACACTGAGCCGTTTACCTCCATCCTCTTCTTCTTCTCCTCTTCCTCGTCACACTCACCCGTTTACCTTCATCCTCCTCCTCTTCCTCTAACAAAGTATTAGTTATAGAAGTATTTCTATTTTTTCTCCTCTTTTCTTTTTAAACAAATGGAAATAATGTGTTAATGATGTGATTTAAAGATCATAATAACACAATAAATGTCCTCCTCACTGTAACCATAGCAACCTTTAATGTATTCTGTCAAATGACATAAATAAATAACAAATAATAAATAACAAATAATAAATGATCAAAGATGAAGTGAATGTAAGTTTGAATGTAGATTTTATTTTATTTATTGGCTCAATAAAACAAATAAAATAGAAAGAATCATAAGAAAATACATAAAATACATAAAATATATTTTACAATCAATAACATTTATGTTCGAAGAAGAAGAAGAAGAAGAAGAAGAAGAGCAGCAACGCATATTTAGTTTAAAAATACATCTGAGAAGATCTGAGATCTGTGACCTCACTGATATAATAATAAAGTTCATGACATCATCAATGTGCTCAACACTCAGTGAGAGATTATGTGCTGTGAGACAGCTCCTCCTGCTGGTGGAGACACACTCCTACACACACACACACACACACACACACACACACACACACACACACACACACATACACACACACACACACACAGACTTAAAGAAGATAAAAAGTGTTAAAGTAGACTTTTCTTGGTCTCCATCAGTCACATGAAGCTTCATCCTCTGATCCCTTCGCTGGTTATCGACGATGATGATGATGAAGAAGATGAAGATGAAGATGATGAAGATGATGATGAAGAAGATGATGAAGATGGTTCAGTGTCTCTGCCTGAGGACTTCCTGTCCCACGATGATGCTGCTGTACTTCTTCTGCTGCTCCTCTTTCAAGGACTCCTTCACTTTATCTCTCTTCAGTCCTCCGTCCCTGAAACACATACACGTCTTTACTGTAGTACAAGCTGTAGTAATATACTGTGAAAGTACAAGTACATCATCAGCACTATGTACTTAATGAGCTACTCATGATGCAGAATAATATATATTATATTAAGTACGATATCTGTCCATGAAGTGAAGTGAAGTAGAAGTACAAAGGGACATAAAGTTGTACTTAAGTAAAGTACTTGGCCATTACAAGTGTAGAGTAGTATAATGAAGTAATATTTAGTAGTATTTAGTAGTATTAGTACTCACCACGCTAAGTCCAGCAGTCCTCCCTGATGAGCGATGGCAGATTTCACTCTGTTGGCAAACTGAGCTGCATCCTCACCGTCCTGAACACATTATACACATTATACACAGAGTACACAGAGTACACAAATAGTACACACAGAGTACACATATTAAGTTTTAACAGTGCAGGTTTACGTTTCTACATTCCATCTTTATGTTATCTAGATAATTATTTAGCATTTTGAAGACGCAACACATTTTTCCATGTGTGTTTATATATATATATATATTAGTGCTGGGCAACGATTACGATTTTTAATCGCGATTAATCTCATTGTTATGGCAAAGTTCAACAATGAATTATAAAGTAGTGTATTGTGCACTTTTATTTTTAAGTACTGCTATATGAACTAAAGGTCAATAACATTTGGTTTGTAAACACTTTAAACACAGTTATAATGATTCTGATCATAGATATTCAGACGGTGTTCACATCTTTATCTTCATGTGTGTAAGAGATGATATTTAAATATACTTCTTGAAAACTGCAAACCTATCTACGTCATGTTTTTATATTTGTTAAATTCTCAGTAGTGATACTAAATGATGCTTATTATACATATTACAAACAAAACACTTTAAAAACTCTAAAACAATCATTTAAATGAATCATTTCTTTTTTACTTTTCTTGGTATTGTGGTCAGACACATATGCAACGCTGATTATCGTAATATGTGTGGTATTTGTTATAAATGTACGTTGGTACATAGAGGGGAATAAGAAGCTGTACATGGAGGGACTTAGGACCCAGGGGAATGTAGGTGAAGGAAACAGGAAGAGACGGAAGAGACGCCACACAAACAGCTGTTCACCGCTCGCTGCCGGCCGGTGTAACAGGTGAAGTGATGTAACAGGTGAAGTGGTGTAACAGGTGAAGTGATGTAACAGGAGAAGTGGTGTAACAGGTGAAGTGATGTAACAGGTGAAGTGGTGTAACAGGTGAAGTGATGTAACAGGTGAAGTGGTGTAACAGGTGAAGTGATGTAACAGGTGAAGTGGTGTAACAGGTGAAGTGATGTAACAGTGTAGGTGGAGGTGTACCTGTCTGGTCATGGGAGGGAGGTACCACACGCTGACTACGACGGCCCAGCTGGTCATCATCCTCAGCAGGTAACTCACCATGTTGTATTTGCTGCTGTTCCAGAAGGCGTCTCCGAAGCGAGCATCGTACTGAGACACAGACAGGAAGTGATGTCACCAGGTGGGTTCTAGTGAACCAGGTGAAAGTCTAGCTGACATGTTTTAAAACAACCCCTGTTCCTCTTCAGGACGTCTCAGTCTGGTTCTTTAGTCCTCTAAAGACCTGTTTCCTCTGTCTCACCTTGATGGTGACCGGGTATATGGTCCCTCCGATCTCAAAGCTTCCCTTCTTAAACATCATGACGGACGTGTTGTTCACGCAGGTTCCTGTTTCACCAAGAGACAGAAGTTATAAAACCATAAAACCACCATCATCATCATCATCATCACATCAGCACACTCTGACCTTCAGGAAATATCAGGATGGGAAGTTTGGTCTTAGCTGCAACGTGAGCTCTCAACCTGCAGACAGAGGACACGTTTACTGACCAGCATCTCCTTTCTTGATCCGCCACGGAAACCTTGGCCAAGTCCCACTTAGTTCTCACTTAGTTCCCCAGTAGTTCATAGTTAGTTTTAAGTTAGTTCCCAGTAAGTTCCCAGTTAGTTCCCAGTAAGTTCCCAGTAAGTTCCCAGTTAGTTCCCAGTAAGTTCCCAGTAAGTTCCCAGTTAGTTCCCAGTTAGTTCCCATTTAGTTCCCAGTTAGTTCCCAGTTAGTTCCCAGTAAGTTCCCAGTAAGTTCCCAGTAAGTTTCCACTTAGTTCTAAGTAGGATTCCAGTTAGTTCCCAGTTAGTTTTAAGTTAATTCCCACTTTGTTTCCACTTAGTTCCCAGTTAGAAATTTGCAGTCAACTTTTAATTAGAAAACTAGTTAATGCTCTTTATAACTGTTGAGAAGAAGAGACTTGATTATACTGTGTGTATAAAATATAATATCATATAAAGATTTAAAGCTTTTTAATTTAAAATCACAAAGTTCAGCGATGACGCCACTAACTTGTCTCATTAACTTATGAAGTAAGAAAACAAGCAAAAGTCCTGATCCAGTTAGTCTTTATCAGTTCTGACTGAATTTATGTGTTCAATAAAGATGAATCTTTGCATCCGCTGCAGTGAATCCTCACCTGCTGGTCACAGTGTGGCGGTCCTTCATCTCCGACCTCTCGAACCAGACGTGAGGACACGACCTCACCATGGACCTCTGGAGGACCCCCATCAGACCTCCGTGGATCTGACCCACCTGAGGACGGAACAGGGAGCAGAGCAGTGACATCACCGCATCCACACATGTGATGTCAGAGACGGGATGGCGCTCACCATGGCGTAGCAGCCGTCGTTGGCCAGAATCACCACGTCGATGGGCGTCGTGTGATTAGCGACACATATTCCTCCTTTCTGAGGTTTGTTCTCTCTGCAGACACAAAAGGAACGTGATGCTGTTGAGATAGAAACCTAATCATGTGATCAATAATCAATAACTGACTTGTTGTGGTAGAGGACGGTGGCTGACAGTCCTCTGGAGCAGATCCTGTAACAGGTCAGATGGACGAGTTCACTGAGCCAAGTCTTCACACTGAAACATACATTTATTATTTATTTATTAGTATTATTCATATTATATAGAGAAAGAACCGTTCTAAAACGTAGAACTGTGTCTGGTTGCTTGTTTCTGTGTTGCTCTGTCTGGTTGCTGTGCTGCTGAGTCTGGTTGCTGCATTGCCATATCTTGTTGTGTCTGGTTGCCTGTGCTGTGCCTGGTTGCTATGTTGCCGTACCTGCTCTCAGGCAGAAATCCCACCAGACTGGTTCCGATCACGAGCCACGAAAGACCAATGGTGGCCAACGTGATCCTGAAGGAAGAGAAGAGACCAGCTCACGTTACAGAGTCCTTCTGTTGCTGATCAGAGATCAATAAATATGTTCTATGTGTTCTCTGGTGAAGAACCAGAGGGACCTTTTGTTTCAGACCTCTTTGGAACCAGATGGAGGTTTGGTCTGAGACCTCTTTAGAACCAGAGGGACCTTTTGTATCAGACCTCTTTAGAACCAGAGGGACCTTTTGTTTCAGACCTCTTTAGAACCAGATGGGGGTTTGGTGTCAGACCTCTTTAGAACCAGAGGGACCTTTTGTCTCAGACCTCTTTAGAACCAGAGGGACCTTTCGTCTCATACCTATTTAGAACCAGAGAGACCTTTTTTCTCAGACCTCTTTAGAACCAGAGGGTGTTTTGCCTCAGACCTCTTTAGAACCAGATGGAGGTTTGGTCTCAGACCTGAGGGGGAAGAGGACGCAGTAGCGGACGAAGACGCCGACCCCCCAGATGACGGTGAGGCGAAGGCTGATGTAGCGGAAGTTCTGGTTGGTTCTGGTGAGGAGGTTCCAGGAGGCCAGCTCCTCGGAGGAGAAGCGCTGGGTCACCTGGTCGTCCATGATGCTCTCCAGACCTTTCTGGTAGAAGTACAAGGCGTCGCTCAGAGAAAACTCCAGAGACCCCGAGCTCCTCAGCTGCCCCATCTCCTCCTCCATCGAGCCCCCCGCTCTCTCAATGATCCCTGGGACACAATCACAGCACCAGGGTTACAACCACAGCACTGGAGGTTACTATCCAAGCACCGGGGTTACAATCTCAGCACCGGGGGTTAAAATTACAGCACCGGGGTTACAACCACAGCACCGGGGGTTAAAATCACAGCACCGGGGTTACAACCACAGCACCGGGGGTTACGACCACAGCACTGGAGGTTACTATCACAGCACCGGGGGGTTACAACCACAGCAGCGGGGTTACAACCACAGCACCGGGGATTACTATCACAGCACCGGGGTTACAACCACAGCACCAGGGGTTACGACCACAGCACTGGAGGTTACTATCCCAGCACCGGGGTTACAATCGCAACACCGGGGGTTACTATCACAGCACCGGGGATTACTATCACAGCACCGGGGTAACAACCACAGCGGTAAGAATCACAGCACCAGGGTTACAATCACAGCACCGTGGTTACAACCACAGCACCAGGGTTACAATCACAGCACCAGGGTTACAACCACAGCACCGGGGTTATAATCACAGCACCGAGGTTACAACCACAGCACCGGGGTTACAATCACAGCACCGAGGTTCCAACCACAGCACCTGGGTTACAACCACAGCACCGGGGGTTACGATATATTATATAAAATATATAATATATATTATTATAATAATAATATATATATATATATATATTATATATATAATGACATTATGGAGATACATCTGTTAAAGTGGTGAACAGAAAACATTCCTCTGTGTGTTTCTTCATCCTGAGACTATGAACACGTGTTGTTCATGCTGCAGAGGCTGCAACTGACCACACACACACACACACACACAGCGTCACATGATCGCTGCAGCTGAAACGTCACATGACCTGACGTCCTGACAGGAAGTAGAGCTGCTGTTCCTGAATCTGTTTCACAAGTTTATTTCTTCACTTGTTTTAATCTGAACGATTATTTTAATCATCAATTTATTTGATTAATTTATATTTAATTAGAGGATGAACCATTTCAGACAACATGGAAATGATTTAAACAAAAAACAAATACATAAATAATAAATAGTACTAAGTAATAATATTAGATTAATATATCATCTGTTACAAACCTCATCTGAACAAAATTAATAAAAAGTATCTGCTGATTATTTTCTGGATGAATCGATTAAACTCATTAAAGTGACGTCTTCAGATTTCTGGTTTTATTGAACCAACAGTTCAAAACTCACAAATTCAGTTTACTGAGTTAAAAAAAAAATCATTACACTTTAATTTATTGTTTTATATTTTATATCTATTTAATTCATTTGTATATGTTTTATTTATACATTTGTTTTAATTAGTCTTTATTTTAAACATTAATATGTATTTATTTTAAACATTAATATATGTCTTTATTTTAAACATTAATATGTCTTTATTTTAAACATTAATATAAGTCTTTATTTTAAACATTAATATAAGTCTTTATTTTAAACATGAATATGCCTTTCGTTTAAACATTTTTATAAGTCTTTATTTTAAATATTGATATGTATTTATTTTAAATATTAATATAAGTCTTTATTTTAAACATTAATATGTATTTATTTTAAACATTAATATAAGTCTTTCTTTTAAATATTAATATAAGTCTTTATTTTATATATTAATATAAGTCTTTATTTTAAACATTAATAAGTCTTTATTTTAAACATTAATATGTCTTTATTTTAAATATTAATATAAGTCTTTATTTTAAACATTAAAATAAGTCTTTATTTTAAATATTAATATAAGTCTTTATTTTAAATATTAATATAAGTCTTTATTTTATATATTAATATAAGTCTTTATTTTAAACATTAATATGTCTTTATTTTAAATATTAATATAAGTCTTTATTTTAAACATTAATATGTCTTTATTTTAAACATTAATATAAGTCTTTATTTTAAACATTAATATAAGTCTTTATTTTAAACATTAATATAAGTCTTTATTTTAAACATTTTTATAAGTCTTTATTTTATATATTAATATAAGTCTTTATTTTAATATTAATATAAGTCTTTATTTTAAACATTAATATGTCTTTATTTTAAACATTAATATAAGTCTTTATTTTAAACATTAATATAAGTCTTTATTTTAAACATTTTTATGTGTTTTTTAAACTCCTGTAGCTCTGGTGTGTGTTCTTATCGATACGTTTGATGATTATTGATGATTATTATTCGTGATGACTCACCGTCGAGGAGAGGAACAGGAACACTGGGCTGCTGCTGCCGGCCTCTCTGGATCCGTAGTGTGGCCCACTGCAAACACACATTACTGACCTCGTGTCATAACTGTTCAAACATGTTGAGTAAGAAGTGAAGAGGTCTGTTACCTCCAGGATCCGGACCAGGATCCGGATGTAGACCCCGGTGACCCCCAGAGAGAGGCCGAACATGGCGGGCAGCATGATGAGGAAGATCACCACGAACATCCACACCTGGAAGAGTCCCACGGCCACCGAGCACCAGTCGTCCATCGCTGACAGCTGAGCGGCCTCACGACTCACGGCATCGTCTGGAAACCAGCCGCACAACACTTGATGCATTCAAAGGACCGTTTAGAGCATTTCACCATTATGGGATGGATGCTGATGAACTGTAATAACTTTATTGACTTTTCATCAGGTCAACATGTTCATGTTGGACTCTCAGCTTCTTGGAGCTCAAACGATCAACTAGAAAAAGTGAAAAGTTATTTTTTTCTCAGATTTATAAGTTTTTATATTTCCATCAAATTAATAATATTTAGGGCAGAAACTTTGAATTCATTATTCGACATTAGTCAGTTTTTATAATTAATTTTATATCACAGTAAACTGAATATCTTTGGGTCATTTTTAAGCATTTTCTGACGTTTTATAGACAAAACAACTAATTAATAATTCAAAAAATGTGCATAATAATTAATTATGCTTTTTCTTTTAAATGTGTGGAACTAACTAACTATGTTGTTAAGCTTAAATCCAACTTTATACAAACAGGTGTTGAAGTACACAGACTAAATAAACGAGTATTAAAGTACAAGTACCTAAGTACAAGTTGATTGTACTCAGTAGTAGTGGAATGTATTTAGTCAAGTACTTCACTGAACTATACTTTATGTTGCGTTATTTTATACTTCTTATACACGAGATCTTCACAGGTAAATATTGTACTTTTTATTTGTACTAAACGCATGATTATCTTGTAAAATATGTTTCAACTTTGTACATCTTTATTGTCTATTATATATTTATAAACAGCATAAAATATACATTATATGTCAGCTATAACATATAATATGTTAATGCATCACTAATCATAATAAATATTATAATAATCCAGAATTATGATTAAAATAAATATAATAACTAAAAATTCTGAGAGGAGACATTTTACATGAGTATTTTTGACTGATAGTACTTGTGTACTTGTACATAGTTGTATTTGTACTTTTCAGAAGATACTTCTTCGCTGATTGTATTTAAGTAGTAAATGTTCTTCTAACGGAAAATACCGATAGTCGAAGTAAACAACAACAACAACAACACATATATACATAGATACTGTATCTATGTATATATGTGTATATGTATATATAATGATTGAATACATACCTGAGAGTCACAGTGGAGTTAAACGTCCTTTTAAAATTAAACAAACTGTTTCTTCTTCTTGTGTCTCAACGTGAAGCCGAAGAGTCGCTGTTTAAAACACGCCCCCACCGTTAGCATGACGCATTAGCATGACGGTTAGCCTCTGCGTTGGAAAAACGCAGGTTTTTACTGCGGCTGCGTTGCGCCTCAGTGACGCTCGTGATGTCATCCGACCGTCAACAAGCATGATGGCGGATCCGACCATCCGGGTCTCCGGGATCGTTTTGTCTTCTCTGATGTTCCAGCATGTGAACAGTGACTCAGACGTGGTGAGAAAAACGTTCATTACGTTTATGTATTCATTAAGTAGAGACGTGTTTGTTGTTTACGTGAAGATAAAACTCCCGCCACGATATTTATGCAACTTTTTAAAAAAACAAGCTGAGAGCTAACACTCCCGACACACCAGACTCCGTTCAGAAACATTCACATTTCAAGTGATACCGATTATGAACAAGGATACACAACGTGTGAGATATGATTGAATACATGTTCCAAGTCGTTTGGGTCTGCTGGTGATTTCGGCATCATATTTAATCCAACAAGTGTTTCTTAGATGAGTCAAAGATCAACATGAAGAGGTGCTCCCTCCACTGAGTGACTGTTTCTACTGAGATCTGAAGCTTAAATAAGTGAGTGTGATGAATGGAGCCTCGTTTATACAGCCACACTTCAAACACTACAACAAACCTTTAAATAAAGAACAGAACTCAAGTCAGGAGTTATTAAATATCTTTATTTTATTGTTTTACTAGTTGGACTTTTCATTTAGACTGCGACTATTGCTCGACCTGATTATTGATCGACCTCATTATTGACCGACCTCATTATCTATAGACATTATCGACCGACCTCATTATCGATCGACCTCCTTATCGACCGACCTTATCGATCGACCTCATTATCGATCGACCGACCTCCTTAATCGATCGACCTCCTTATCGATAGACCTTATCGATCGACCTCCTTATCTATAGACCTCATTATCGATCGACCTCCTTATCGATCGACCTCCTTATCTATAGACCTCCTTATCGACCGACCTCATTATCGATCAACCTCATTATCGATCGACCTCCTTATCGATCGACCCCCTTATCGATCGACCTCCTTATCGATCGACCTCATTATCGGTCGACCTCCTTATCGATCGACCTCCTTATCTATAGACCTTATCGATCGACCTCATTATCGATCGACCTCCTTATCGATCGACCTCCTTATCGATCGACCTCCTTATCGATCGACCTCCTTATCGATCGACCTCCTTATCTATCGACCTCCTTATCGATCGACCTCATTATCGATCGACCTCCTTATCGATCGACCCCCTTATCGATCGACCTCCTTATCGATCAACCTCATTATCGGTCGACCTCCTTATCGATCGACCTCCTTATCTATAGACCTCCTTATCGATCGACCTCATTATCGATCGACCTCCTTATCGATCGACCTCCTTATCTATAGACCTTATCGATCAACCTCATTATCGATCGACCTTATCGATCGACCTCCTTATCGATCGACCCCCTTATCGATCGACCTCCTTATCGATCGACCTCATTATCGATCGACCTCCTTATCGACCGACCTCCTTATCGACCGACCTCCTTATCGACCGACCTCCTTATCGACCGACCTCATTATCGACCGACCTGCTGATCGTTTAGTGTGTGAAACGTAAACAATGTCACAACTTTGAAGAGCTGAAGCTGATTTTATGTTTTATTCAACCAAAAGTCCAAAATATTCACTTTTCAATGAGAAGAATCAGAGAATATTTGGCATTTTTTTTACTATTTGTGTTTGAAGATAAACTGAAACAATTAATCAAATGTCTAAATAGACTAAAATCATTTTCTGTTGAATAATCAGCTACCGTATTTTCCGCACTATAAAGCGCACCGGATTATAAGGCGCACCTTCAATGAATGGCCTATTTTAGAACTGTTTTTATATATAGGGCGCACCGGATTATAAGGCGCATAGAATAGAAGCTACTACAGTCAAACGTTTGACTGGGGTTGCGTTATGCATCCACTAGATTCCCATGTTCGGCTGCGTAGCTGACAGCCTTGAGTTTGAACTCAGCGTCGTAAGCGTGTCTCTCGAAAGGTGCCATTTTGGGGTCTTTATAGACACAAGTGGTGTTGGACTAGGAGTAAGCACAGTACCGGTGTTTACCGCGGTGCGGCTTTGTAGTTTACCAGTCGTACTGAAACATTTTGACAGAGCGCCGTGTACAACCAGTATGGATCAACCAATTAACCAATTGATCCATATATAAGGCGCTCCGGATTACAAGGCGCACTGTCGTTTTTTGAGAAAATTAAAGGCTTTTAAGTGCGCCTTATAGTGCGGAAAATACGGTACTTGTCTTATATTTATGCATTTTTACCTTGTTTTATTATTTTAAATACTAATTATTTGTGTTTTTACTCCTGTTGTATTTCTTATATTTTATTTTCATATTTTATGTACAGCACATTTAATTTATTTTTTCAGGGCCACACAGGTTAATAAATAATGATTTATTAAACAGTAACAACCGTCCAGAGAACATTCATTTATCTGATATTAATAATTCCGTTTTATTTGCGTCGTCTCTTCAGGAAGGTTTGATCCTCGGAGAAAGTAAGTTTGAGGAGCAGATCACCATCAGTGACTCTCAGGCTGATAACATCACCATCGAGGAGATATACAGTGAGTTAAGACTTTTATTATTATATTATTATATATATATTAAATATACAGTGAGTTAAGACTTTTATTATTATATTATATATATTAAATATACAGTGAGTAAATAAATAAATATATTTATATTATTATATATTTATATATATGTATAAAATATACAGTATTATATATATATATATATATATATATATATATATATATATATATTACAGTGAGTAAATATATATATATATATATATATATATATATATATATATATATATATATATATATTAGTGCTGGGCAACAATTTCAATTTTGTAATCAATCTTGAATTTTGCCATAACAATGAGATTAATCGCAGAAAAATCATGCGATTAATCTCATTGTTATGGCAAAATTCAATAATGAATTTAAAAGTAGTGTATTGTGCACTTTTATA
This sequence comes from Anarhichas minor, assembly GCF_050575085.1. NCBI lineage: Eukaryota > Metazoa > Chordata > Actinopteri > Perciformes > Anarhichadidae > Anarhichas > Anarhichas minor. The sequence continues at coordinate 458,921 of NW_027466551.1, read as the reverse complement.
TAAAAGTACTGCTATATGAACAAAAGGTCAATAACATTTGGTTTGTAAACACTTTAAACACATCAGGTTCTTGTTAGCAGCAGTATTCTCTTTACACAGTAGCAGTTATAATATTTCTTGTATATTATATATATTTTATGAAATCAACACAACAGAAAAAGCAATGTGTGTTGAAATAGTATTCTATGAATAATTTAAGCCTCTATAATTGAATGGAAACTCTTCCCCAGATTGGACGTGTTGTGGAAGTCCAGATATCAGGAAACTAAACGCGTCTTGTCTGGTTCATAACAGTCCAGAGGAGCTCCGTGGATCTCATGGAGCTGTGTTCACTGTGTCTAGTGAGACACACGTCGCTGTTCACTACAGCTGTATGAACGCTAAACTAACTGATTCTGTTGTGATTTTAAACAGACAAAAAGGGGATTCCGAAATAACTACGTAATGATGCCGTTTTGTAAAAAGTCTGAATTCATGTTTAGTTAGTTCTCTCCACAAGACGACAAGAAAATAACTTTTAAAATACTTGTTTTCTCAACGGAGTCTGGATCGATTGGTGCTATGCTAAGCTAACATTGTAGCATATCCATCAACACTCAACATAACGTCATCTAGGCGTAAATACGGCAGCGTTTATTCATTGTTTGTACCGTATGGCTTACACACATAAATGTATACACAGACGGACACAGAGTTAGTTTCCTGATTTAATTAATTAATGCGTTAACGTGATAATAATGCATTAACTTGCCCAGCACTAATATATACAGTTGTGTGAAAAAGTGTTTGCCCCCTTCCTGATTTCTTATTTTTTTGCATGTTTGTCACACTTAAATGTTTCAGATCATCAAACAAATTTAAATATTAGACAAAGATAACACAAGTAAACACAAAATGCAGTTTTTAAATGAAGCTTTTTATTATTAAGAAAAGAAAAATATCCAAACCTACATGGCCCTGTGTGAAAAAGTGATTGCCCCCCCTGTTAAAACATAAATTAACTGTGGTTTATCACATCTTTGGAAAGCTGAGTTCAATTTCTCTAGCCACACCCAGGCCTGATTACTGCCACACCTGTTCTCAATCAAGAAATCACTTAAATAGGACCTGCCTGACAAAGTGAGGTAGACCAAAAGATTCTCAAAAGCTAGACATCATGCTGCGATCCAAAGAAATTCAGGAACAAATGAGAAACAAAGTAATTGAGATCTATCAGTCTGGAAAAGGTTACAAAGCCATTTCTAAAGCTTTGGGACTCCAGCGAACCACAGTGAGAGCCATTATCCACAAATGGCGAAAACATGGAACAGTGGTGAACCTTCCCAGGAGTGGCCGGCCGACCAAAATTACCCCAAGAGCGCAGCGACGACTCATCCAAGAGGTCACAAAAGACCCCAGAACAACATCCAAAGAACTGCAGGCCTCACTTGCCTCAATTAAGGTCAGTGTTCATGACTCCACCATAAGAAAGAGACTGGGCAAAAATGGCCTGCATGGCAGAGTTCCAAGACGAAAACCACTGCTGAGCAAAAAGAACATAAAGGCTCGTCTCAGTTTTGCCAGAAAACATCTTGATGATCCCCAAGACTTTTGGGAAAATACTCTGTGGACTGACAAGACAAAAGTTGAACTTTTTGGAAGGTGTATGTCCCGTTACATCTGGCGTAAAAGTAACACGGCATTTCAGAAAAGGAACATCATACCAACAGTAAAATATGGTGGTGGTAGTGTGATGGTCTGGGGCTGTTTTGCTGCTTCAGGACCTGGAAGACTTGCTGTGGTAAATGGAACCATGAATTCTGCTGTCTACCAAAAAATCCTGTAGGAGAATGTCCGGCCATCTGTTCGTGACCTCAAGCTGAAGCGCACTTGGGTTCTGCAGCAGGACAATGATCCAAAACACACCAGCAAGTCCACCTCTGAATGGCTTAAGAAAAACAAAATGAAGACTTTGGAGTGGCCTAGTCAAAGTCCCGACCTGAATCCGATTGAGATGCTGTGGCATGACCTTAAAAAGGCGGTTCATGCTCGAAAACCCTCCAATGTGGCTGAATTACAACAATTCTGCAAAGATGAGTGGGCCAAAATTCCTCTACAGCGCTGTAAAAGACTCATTGCCAGTTATCGCAAACGCTTGATTGCAGTTGTTGCTGCTAAGGGTGGCCCAACCAGTTATTAGGTTTAGGGGGCAATCACTTTTTCACACAGGGCCATGTAGGTTTGGATTTTTTTTTTCCCTTAATAATAAAAACCTTCATTTAAAAAGTGCATTTTGTGTTTACTTGTGTTATCTTTGTCTAATATTTAAATTAGTTTGATGATCTGAAACATTTAAGTGTGACAAACATGCAAAAAAATAAGAAATCAGGAAGGGGGCAAACACTTTTTCACACAACTGTACATCTATATTAAATATACAGTGAGTTAAGATATATATACTTCTATTATTATATATTTATCAATAAAATATACAGTGATTTAAGATGAATATATTCTTATTTTTATATATATATATATATATATATATATAATATTTATATATTTATTTATATATATATATATATAATATACAGTGAGGTATACCGGATCACATCCATATAGTGGATATACATACTTAATATACAGGCCTGTTGAACCCTAGCCCTATTTTGTAGGCCTCTGCTCGAAAATTGCATACCCATAGTAAAAAGAGTCTATCTCTGCAACCAGAAGGTGTATTTGATTAATTTTGATATTGTAATAAAGGTAAATGTGAGAGTTGTTCAGATGTGTAAATATCAGTGTATGTGTTACTGGTTAAGAGTAAATGAAGATGGAACACAGCACAATTTGAAAAGTTTCAGGTTTGCCTAATAAAAAAGCCCTTTTATTGTTATTATTTATTTTGAATGATGCAGCTGCAGGTTTAAACCCTCTCCCAAATAATAGCACAACATGTGAACAGTCTCTCTGCAAAGTTTGACTTTGATAAAGTGAAGCAGAACAAAGTTGGAGGTTTTAGTACAGAGAGGTCAGGCGAGGTCACCAAAATGGTCATTTTGGAACCAGCTGTTCCATTTTAATTTTCTATACTATATAACTATATTGTTTTATCACTAATGGTGTTCAATACATCCAAATACAGCAGTCTATCTCAGCAGCCCATTGGTCGATTTCAATGAATGGCCCCTCTTTCGATGCGTTAGAGCCAATATAATTGAGCTAGAGCCACGTGGAAAAGATTGACAGCACAGTCAGAATCAACAAAGCGCCGTCTCTCGTGAAGCCCAAAATCCGATACGCCGAAAGTCAAACCCTACACCCTGCTCCCCCCGGCTTAGATTACACCCCCAGTATTCACGGAAACAGATTTATGACAAACAGGACATCCGCTGAACAGATATCTGAGATAAAAAAATGTGATTTTATGCTTTGGTCTTCAAGAAAACGGCGAAAAGTGAGGCGCGTTTCTGATAATAATCAATAAAGCGGTTTGTGTTTCTGGTGTTTGTTGGCTCATATCTTGGTAATGGTTTCACGGAGAGAAATATTGAAGATATCTCCGGAATCTGTGTAGAATTGTCTTGCTTTCTGGCTTCTCGGTTTTCTTTGTTAGCATGTAGCTTTCTCTCCGCAGCTCCTAACGGAGTGCGGAGTCGGCTCACTCATGGCGAAATATGAATATGATATTTTGGTCATTTTATAGTTGGTTATTTGAATTGTTTGAGTTGTGTTTGGAGCATGTAAAAACGGCTTCCATGATCTTGTAGCCCAGGCTTTGCTGTTTAATAAGGTGTATAATATGTGTCTCACATCCATTATATTCGTTCCTGATTAGTGCATTGTACACGCTGTATGCTAAGCTTTCTCCGTAAAGGGGGGCTCTCGACTTTAAGCGTCCTCACTGTAACATATTAAACATCTTTATTTCTTTAACAGATATCCAGAAGCACATCAGCTGCCTCAAGCTCAACAAGTGAGGACTGGAGATTTAAACACATTTAATATGTAATAATATATATACACACACACACACACACACACACTGATATCCTGACGTATGTGACTGCAGCTTCTACAACAGTGTTGGAGACGTGAACGTTGACGCTGTGAAGAAGATCCTGGCCGACAATAAGAAGGTAAAACAGACTTTAATGTATCGTTTATTAATCACCATGACGATGTCAGCAATGTTTAAAAGGAGTTTCAGTAGAAAACTGAACATTAAATATAAATATTCTTCTTTTATTCCTTTTGTGTTCAGCTCAATGTTCAGTTTGTTCATTTATATATTATATATATTATATCTCATATCACCTTCAGTAGAATGTGTTTCTATTGATCACCTTTAGTAGAATGTGATTCTATTGGTCACCTTTAGTAGAATGTTTCTATTGATCACCTTTAGTAGAATGTGTTTCTATTGGTCACCTTTAGTAGAATGTGATTCTATTGGTCACCTTTAGTAGAATGTGATTCTATTGGTCACCTTTAGTCGAATGTGATTATATTGGTCACCTTTAGTAGAATGTGATTCTATTGGTCACCTTTAGTAGAATGTGTTTCTATTGATCACCTTTAGTAGAATGTGTTTCTATTGGTCACCTTTAGTATAATGTGTTTCTATTGGTCACCTTTAGTAGAATGTGTTTCTATTGGTCACCTTTAGTAGAATGTGTTTCTATTGGTCACCTTTAGTAGAATATGATTCTATTGGTCACCTTTACTAGAATGTGATTATATTGGTCACCTTTAGTAGAATGTGTTTCTATTGGTCACCTATAGTAGAATGTGTTTCTATTGATCACCTTTAGTAGAATGTGTTTCTATTGATCACCTTTAGTAGAATGTGTTTCTATTGGTCGCCTTTAGTAGAATGTGTTTCTATTGGTCACCTTTAGTAGAATGTGATTCTATTGGTCACCTTTAGTAGAATGTGATTCTATTGGTCACCTTTAGTAGAATGTGATTCTATTGGTCACCTTTAGTAGAATGTGTTTCTATTGGTCACCTTTAGTAGAATGTGTTTCTATTGGTCACCTTTCGTAGAATGTGATTCTATTGGTCACCTTTAGTAGAATGTGTTTCTATTGGTCACCTTTAGTAGAATGTGTTTCTATTGATCACCTTTAGTAGAATGTGTTTCTATTGGTCACCTTTAGTAGAATGTGATTCTATTGATCACCTTTAGTAGAATGTGTTTCTATTGATCACCTTTAGTAGAATGTGTTTCTATTGATCACCTTTAGTAGAATGTGTTTCTATTGATCACCTTTAGTAGAATGTGATTCTATTGATCACCTTTAGTAGAATGTGATTCTATTGATCACCTTTAGTAGTGTGTTTCTATTGATCACCTTCAGTAGAGTGTGTTTCTATTGATCACCTTTAGTATAATGTGATTCTATTGATCACCTTTCGTAGAATGTGTTTCTATTGATCACCTTCAGTAGAATGTGTTTCTATTGATCACCTTCAGTAGAATGTGTTTCTATTGATCACCTTTAGTATAATGTGATTATATTGATCACCTTCAGTAGAATGTGTTTCTATTGATCACCTTTAGTAGAATGTTTCTATTGATCACCTTTAGGAGGATGTGATTCTATTGATCACATTTAGTAGAATGTTTCTATTGATCACCTTTAGTAGAATGTGTTTCTATTGATCACCTTTAGTAGAATGTGTTTCTATTGATCACCTTTAGTAGAATGTGTTTCTATTGCTCACCTTTAGGAGGATTTGATTCTATTGATCACCTTTAGGAGGATGTGATTCTATTGATCACCTTTAGTAGAATGTGATTCTATTGATCACCTTTAGTAGAATGTGTTTCTATTGATCACCTTTAGTAGAATGTGTTTCTATTGATCACCTTTAGTAGAATGTGATTCTATTGATCACCTTTAGTAGAATGTGTTTCTATTGATCACCTTTAGGAGGATGTGTTTCTATTGATCACCTTTAGGAGGATGTGTTTCTATTGATCACCTTTAGGAGGATGTGATTCTATTGATCACATTTAGTAGAATGTGTTTCTATTGATCACCTTTAGGAGGATGTTTCTATTGATCACCTTTAGGAGGATGTGTTTCTATTGATCACCTTTAGTAGAATGTGATTCTATTGATCACCTTTAGGAGGATGTGATTCTATTGATCACCTTTAGGAGGATGTGATTCTATTGATCACCTTTAGGAGGATGTGTTTCTATTGATCACCTTTAGGAGGATGTGTTTCTATTGATCACCTTTAGGAGGATGTGATTGGCTGGTACAGACAGCGGAGGAACTCGGACCAACAGATGACGTTCAGAGAGAAGATCGTCCACGATAAGCTGAAGACGTGTCTGTCCAACCCTCATGTGATCTTTGTGCTGCTGACGCCCAGCAGGTCGACTCCGACAGGCTCCACCCACAAGATGGAGTACGCCGCCTTCATCTCACGCAGCAGGTAAAAAAAACATTTTAAACTGAATATCTTTAGTTTTAGTCTGAAGACGTCACTTAAGGAGGCATTCTCCACGATTTTATAGACAAAATAATCAATCAATAAACAACAAGAAACATAAAATAAGAAGAAACATGAATCATGAGGATCCTGTTTCCTTTATTTAAAGGTTTAATACGTAGCTGTTCCTTATTAAGATGTCTAAAAAGACTACACCTATGATATATTTGATAGTATTACAACAATGTTCCAACATGATGTTTGTGATGTTGATATATTTATATATATATTTATATATTTCTTGAAGGCAGTTTGTGAACGTTCCCGTGCTGGTCAACAACCTGGGTCTACTGGAGCAGCTGGCGTACTGGAAGGAGTCGACATCGTGCTCCGCGGCCGGTTACAACCTTACCATGAACACACACGGGTACCATCACCATGAACACACACTCTGATAGAAACAACAAGTATTTTATTGCTCAGAGCATTAAAGCAACACGTTGTAGCTGTTTCCTGTTTTTTCTTTTTATATTGGAAAGAAAGACCGGTTTGATATTCAGCCAAACGTCAGACTGCAGTTCTGAACGTCACCACTAGAGGACTCACTGGACTCAGCAGCAGAGTATCCTGTAACTTCAGATGTTTTTCTTCTTCTGTTGCTGCAGCTCTAAGTTCTTCTCCTCCAACGGGCTGCTGAGGGAAGTGAACGACGTGAACTCCATGAACGACTCTCTGCAGACGGAGCTGCAGGTGTGTCTCACTCTCATCTTCTGTGTTTACAACATCTCACTCTCATCTTCTCTGTTTTAACATCTCACACTCATCTTCTGTGTTTTAACATCTCACACTCATCTTCTGTGTTTTAACATCTCACACTCATCTTCTGTGTTTCCAACATCTCACTCTCATCTTCTGTGTTTTAACATCTCACACTCATCTTCTGTGTTTTCGACATCTCACTCTCATCTTGTGTTTTAACATCTCACACTCATCTTCTGTGTTTTCGACATCTCACACTCATCTTCTGTGTTTTCGACATCTCACTCTCATCTTCTGTGTTTTAACATCTCACACTCATCTTCTGTGTTTTCGACATCTCACACTCATCTTCTGTGTTTTCGACATCTCACACTCATCTTCTGTGTTTACAACATCTCACTCTCATCTTCTGTGTTTTCGACATCTCACTCTCATCTTCTGTGTTTTAACATCTCACTCTCATCTTCTGTGTTTTCAACATCTCACTCTCATCTTCTGTGTTTTAACATCTCACTCTCATCTTCTGTGTTTTCAACATCTCACTCTCATCTTCTGTTTTCAACATCTCACTCTCATCTTCTGTGTTTTAACATCTCACTCATTTTCTGTGTTTTAACATCTCACTCATTTTCTGTGTTTTAACGTCTCACTCTCATCTTCTGTTTTAACATCTCACTCTCATCTTCTGTTTTAACATCTCACTCTCATCTTCTGTTTCAACATCTCACTCTCATCTTCTGTTTCAACATCTCACTCTCATCTTCTGTTTTAACATCTCACTCTCATCTTCTGTTTCAACATCTCACTCTCATCTTCTGTTTCAACATCTCACTCTCATCTTCTGTTTTAACATCTCACTCTCCTGTTTAACATCTCACTCTCATCTTCTGTTTTAACGTCTCACTCTCATCTTCTGTTTCAACATCTCACTCTCATCTTCTGTTTCAACATCTCACTCTCATCTTCTGTTTTAACATCTCACTCTCATCTTCTGTTTCAACATCTCACTCTCATCTTCTGTTTCAACATCTCACTCATCTTCTGTTTTAACATCTCACTCTCATCTTCTGTTTCAACATCTCACTCTCATCTTCTGTTTTAACGTCTCACTCTCATCTTCTGTTTCAACATCTCACTCTCATCTTCTGTTTCAACATCTCACTCTCATCTTCTGTTTTAACATCTCACTCTCATCTTCTGTGTTTTAACATCTCACTCTCATCTTCTCTGTTTTAACATCTCACACTCATCTTCTGTGTTTTAACATATCACACTCATCTTCTGTGTTTCCAACATCTCACTCTCATCTTCTGTGTTTTAACATCTCACACTCATCTTCTGTGTTTTCGACATCTCACACTCATCTTCTGTGTTTTCGACATCTCACTCTCATCTTCTGTGTTTTAACATCTCACACTCATCTTCTGTGTTTTAACATCTCACACTCATCTTCTGTGTTTTCGACATCTCACACTCATCTTCTGTGTTTACAACATCTCACTCTCATCTTCTGTGTTTTCGACATCTCACTCTCATCTTCTGTGTTTTAACATCTCACTCTCATCTTCTGTGTTTTCAACATCTCACTCTCATCTTCTGTGTTTTAACATCTCACTCTCATCTTCTGTGTTTTCAACATCTCACTCTCATCTTCTGTTTTCAACATCTCACTCTCATCTTCTGTGTTTTAACATCTCACTCATTTTCTGTGTTTTAACATCTCACTCATTTTCTGTGTTTTAACGTCTCACTCTCATCTTCTGTTTTAACATCTCACTCATCTTCTGTTTTAACATCTCACTCTCATCTTCTGTTTTAACATCTCACTCTCATCTTCTGTTTCAACATCTCACTCTCATCTTCTGTTTCAACATCTCACTCTCATCTTCTGTTTTAACATCTCACTCTCATCTTCTGTTTCAACATCTCACTCTCATCTTCTGTTTCAACATCTCACTCTCATCTTCTGTTTCAACATCTCACTCTCATCTTCTGTTTCAACATCTCACTCTCATCTTCTGTTTTAACATCTCACTCTCATCTTCTGTTTTAACGTCTCACTCTCATCTTCTGTTTCAACATCTCACTCTCATCTTCTGTTTCAACATCTCACTCTCATCTTCTGTTTTAACATCTCACTCTCATCTTCTGTTTCAACATCTCACTCTCATGTTCTGTTTCAACATCTCACTCTCATCTTCTGTTTCAACATCTCACTCTCATCTTCTGTTTCAACATCTCACTCTCATCTTCTGTTTCAACATCTCACTCTCATCTTCTGTGTTTCAACATCTCACTCTCGTCTGGTGTGTTTTCAACATCTCACTCTCATCTTCTGTTTCAACATCTCACTCTCATCTTCTGTTTTAACATCTCACTCTCATCTTCTGTTTCAACATCTCACTCTCATCTTCTGTTTTAACGTCTCACTCTCATCTTCTGTTTCAACATCTCACACTCATCTTCTGTGTTTACAACATCTCACTCTCATCTTCTGTGTTTTCGACATCTCACTCTCATCTTCTGTGTTTTAACATCTCACTCTCATCTTCTGTGTTTTCAACATCTCACTCATCTTCTGTGTTTTAACATCTCACTCTCATCTTCTGTGTTTTCAACATCTCACTCTCATCTTCTGTTTTCAACATCTCACTCTCATCTTCTGTGTTTTAACATCTCACTCATTTTCTGTGTTTTAACATCTCACTCATTTTCTGTGTTTTAACGTCTCACTCTCATCTTCTGTTTTAACTTCTCACTCATCTTCTGTTTTAACATCTCACTCTCATCTTCTGTTTTAACATCTCACTCTCATCTTCTGTTTCAACATCTCACTCTCATCTTCTGTTTCAACATCTCACTCTCATCTTCTGTTTTAACATCTCACTCTCATCTTCTGTTTCAACATCTCACTCTCATCTTCTGTTTCAACATCTCACTCTCATCTTCTGTTTTAACATCTCACTCTCCTGTTTAACATCTCACTCTCATCTTCTGTTTTAATGTCTCACTCTCATCTTCTGTTTCAACATCTCACTCTCATCTTCTGTTTCAACATCTCACTCTCATCTTCTGTTTCAACATCTCACTCTCATCTTCTGTTTCAACATCTCACTCTCATCTTCTGTTTCAACATCTCACTCTCATCTTCTGTTTTAACATCTCACTCTCATCTTCTGTTTCAACATCTCACTCTCATCTTCTGTTTTAACGTCTCACTCTCATCTTCTGTTTCAACATCTCACTCTCATCTTCTGTTTTAACATCTCACTCTCATCTTCTGTTTTAACATCTCACTCTCATCTTCTGTGTTTTAACATCTCACTCTCATCTTCTGTGTTTTAACATCTCACTCTCGTCTGGTGTGTTTTCAACATCTCACTCTCATCTTCTGTTTCAACATCACACTCTCATCTTCTGTTTCAACATCTCACTCTCATCTTCTGTTTTAACATCTCACTCTCGTCTGGTGTGTTTTCAACATCTCACTCTCATCTTCTGTTTTCAACATCTCACTCATCTTCTGTTTCAACATCTCACTCTCATCTTCTGTTTTAACATCTCACTCTCATCTTCTGTTTTAACATCTCACTCTCATCTTCTGTTTCAACATCTCACTCTCATCTTCTGTTTCAACATCTCACTCTCATCTTCTGTGTTTACAACATCTCACTCTCATCTTCTGTGTTTTCGACATCTCACTCTCATCTTCTGTGTTTTAACATCTCACTCTCATCTTCTGTGTTTTCAACATCTCACTCTCATCTTCTGTGTTTTAACATCTCACTCTCATCTTCTGTGTTTTCAACATCTCACTCTCATCTTCTGTTTTCAACATCTCACTCTCATCTTCTGTGTTTTAACATCTCACTCATTTTCTGTGTTTTAACATCTCACTCATTTTCTGTGTTTTAACGTCTCACTCTCATCTTCTGTTTTAACATCTCACTCATCTTCTGTTTTAACATCTCACTCATCTTCTGTTTTAACATCTCACTCTCATCTTCTGTTTCAACATCTCACTCTCATCTTCTGTTTCAACATCTCACTCTCATCTTCTGTTTTAACATCTCACTCATCTTCTGTTTCAACATCTCACTCTCATCTTCTGTTTCAACATCTCACTCTCATCTTCTGTTTTAACATCTCACTCTCCTGTTTAACATCTCACTCTCATCTTCTGTTTTAACGTCTCACTCTCATCTTCTGTTTCAACATCTCACTCTCATCTTCTGTTTCAACATCTCACTCTCATCTTCTGTTTTAACATCTCACTCTCATCTTGTTTCAACATCTCACTCTCATCTTCTGTTTCAACATCTCACTCTCATCTTCTGTTTTAACATCTCACTCTCATCTTCTGTTTCAACATCTCACTCTCATCTTCTGTTTTAACGTCTCACTCTCATCTTCTGTTTTAACGTCTCACTCTCATCTTCTGTTTCAACATCTCACTCTCATCTTCTGTTTCAACATCTCACTCTCATCTTCTGTTTTAACATCTCACTCTCATCTTCTGTGTTTTAACATCTCACTCTCGTCTGGTGTGTTTTCAACATCTCACTCTCATCTTCTGTTTCAACATCTCACTCTCATCTTCTGTTTCAACATCTCACTCTCATCTTCTGTTTCAACATCACACTCATCTTCTATTTCAACATCTCACTCTCATCTTCTGTTTTCAACATCTCACTCATCTTCTGTTTCAACATCTCACTCTCATCTTCTGTTTTAACATCTCACTCTCATCTTGTTTCAACATCTCACTCTCATCTTCTGTTTCAATATCTCACTCTCATCTTCTGTTTCAACATCTCACTCGTCTGGTGTGTTTTAACATCTCACTCTCATCGTCTGGTGTGTTTTAACGTCTCACTCTCATCTTCTGTTTCAACATTTCACTCTCCTCGTCTGTGTTTTAACGTCTCACTCTCATCGTCTGGTGTGTTTTAACGTCTCACTCTCATCATCTGGTGTGTTTTAACATCTCACTCTCCTCATTGACAGAAAGCTTGCAGGACGTTGGAGGAGAGTGAACGTCTCGTAGAAACACTCCAGAGTGACGTTTCGACTCTCAGGAGGAAACTTGTTGAGAAGAAGAAAAGTTCAGCAGGAAAAGGTTTGATTTTTATAAAAAATATTATTATTCAGACAATTAAATTTACAAATAATAAACAAATTGATAGTTAAATAAACTTTAGTTAAGTTATTTTACTATTGATGATTAATATGTATTATTTGTTCATTTTTACCAAATGATTTGTAAAACATTTAAATATCATCGAGCAGATATTTTATTACTGTGTTCATCGTTAATAAATAAAGGTCTCAAGTCTCTGTCTTGGTTCAGGTCTCAGGTCTGTCTCTGTCTCCAGGTGGTCCCGTGGATCAGAGGGACCAGGTCCTCCAGCAGGTCTTCAGGTCTCTGTTGTGCTCTCCTCTGTTTCACTCTCACACTCTGACTCTGGACTCACTTCCTGTTCCTGACGCCGTCTCCATGACACCGTCTCCTGAAACGAGGTCCGGCAGGAAGAGACCGAAGGAGACGCCGAGGGGGCGGGACAGGAAACGCAGGAAGAGCCAGCCTTCAGAATAAAACGACGGAACTCAAACGTGGATTCAATCCTCGTTTCTCTTCAATGTTTAAAAATGATAAAGATGATTTTTGTTAAAAACGGTTTCAGTCGTTAATTTAATTAATAGCAACTAGTTTTATTGTGAGTCTGCTATTGCTATGTTAGCATGCTAACATGCTAATGCTCAGCTGGTGTCATGTCCACTAGCTTAGTTAGCCTGTTAGCATGCTAACATGCTAATGTTCAGCTGGTGTCATGTCCACTATCTTACGGTGTGCTCACACCAAACGCTAAAACTTCGGCGCGATAGCCTATCAGCGTTGAGATGCTTCCCCCGTCATCACTGACTTCCTGCCGTTGTTGAATCAGGAAATAAATACTGTAGCCGTCTGTTCACCCAGAGCTCTACGATACCTCATATCAATAGAGACCAAACTGTGTGTGTGTAAACCATATGATACAAACAATGAATAGACGCTACCGTATTTACGCATATGTGACGTTATGTTGAGTGTTGATGGAGCTGCTACAGTGTTAGCTTACCATAGCACCGATTGGTAAGTATTTTAGAAGGTATTTTCTTGTCGTCTTGCGGAGAGAACTAACACAACATGAACACAAATAGTCCCCGGCGAGACCGGCATTCGCGCCGCGTTTGTTGCGAACACCGCATTAAGTTAGCTTATGTTAGCCTGCTATGCTAACATAAGCTAACTGCTGATGAATGTATCGAACACTTTAACATGTTGATCAAATAAAAAATATCTTTAATCAGCAAATATTTAGAGAAATAAACAAACATTTAATGTTTTCTTATATTTCAGCGAGTTGAATGTTTTTGCTCTTTTCAGATGTTTAATACAAAATATGAAAGAACGATTAACTGATAAAATAATGACCCATGTGACCTCAGAGTTCTGACAGCTTTATTAGACAACACTGATCACTAATCCAGATGTTTGATTCCACAGATGTTTGGGTCCCTCATGAACTGAGGATGTTTGTGGGTCACAGACATGAAACCTGGAGAGAGAAAAGCTCATTTAAATATATCAATAATTAGAGAGAGGCGAGGAGGAGGAAACATGTCAATAGATTCATATTTATAACACGTAGAGCCTCTTTCTAACATTGTTAACATTTGTAGACACTTGAAACATGTTGGATTTATATTTGTAGAGAGAATGATCAAAGAAATTCAACCTGTGTTTCTTTTTTAATGATTGATGTCATAACTTATTCTGCACTAAAGACAAGTTCTACTTCTAGTCATGGTTCTGTTTCAGTAGAGGAGCAGGACTTTTATTTTGAAGAGAAAATCAGTAAAATGTGACCAGCAGAAAAACCACTTCGGGGTTCAGAGACTCTCAAAGACTCTGAACCCCGAAGTGTTTTATTAAATGTGATATTGATATTGTATTAAATGTGATAGTTGGTGAAACGTACCCATGGAGTGAGCTTTCTTTATGGCCTTGGACACTTCTTTCTGTTTCCTTCCACATAACCCTGAGAAACAAAAGGAGACTGAGTGGACCTGAAGACGGATTCTGATCCGGTTTAACGTCGATCTGCTCACCTGTGATGTGACGACCGTAGATTCTACCTGTGTGAGGAGAGATGAACTGAGACAGCAGCTAGGAAGGAGACGAGGAAACAAGGTCATGTTTCTTATTGAACAGGTATGAATAGATGTGACCAGGCATGTACAAGTGTGACCAGGCATGTACAAGTGTGAACAGGCATGTAACTCACCTGAGTGTTCTTGAAGTCCACTGTGACGCTGCAGAGGACGCATCCTTTCTGAGGCTCTTTGAACGGGTTCTCCATCTTCACCAGCTTCAACAGGAAGGTTAAATATTAATAATTAATACAATCAGGTCAACCTCATAACGTAAATTATTACGAATGTAATATCACATGTTCGTGATGTTTCATGATTTTAGTAGAAGTTTCTTATTAAATAAAATAAAAAAATTCTGAATTTATTAAATGGTCAAATAAACTAATTTCAGAATTATTCATATGGTTTATTTAATGCACAGTAATTAACTAATTATTATATTTAATTTAGTATAAATCCCTTATTTTATTTAAATATTTTTTGATATTTCTATGCATGTATATATTGTAGTCTTGTTAATATGTTAAATACAAATAATATAAATACATATAAAGTTTCTATAAATAGTCTAATAAGTGTTAAAATAAAATATATATATTTGAAACCTACCGTGTCGTCTTTGTGTCGCACTTCATGTGACGTCGTTGTGACGCTTCTTACAGCTGCAGGAGCAGATTTAAATGTTCATAACAGCTCTTATGCTAAGGTTAGCATTAGCAACATTATCACTGAATTAACCGTATAATTAAAATAAATAAATAAAGCGATGGTTTATGATAACTTGATAAGCATTCACACATAATAATAAAGTCTTACTTGTGTTTCCGTGTTGTGATAAAACAGACTTTAGCCTCTTTAACCCTCTCAGCGCGAGCATTGTGACCCGACACAGGACCGGAAGTTGTCCGCCAGGAACTCCGGTGCTTCGCTGAGTTTTTTAACTATTAGTTCCTACCACCAACAAAGTTGTTGCTCATTAATTTGAGGAAAATTACACGTGAAATGTAGCTTTAATTGTAAATATGGCTTTAATATGCGATTCTTTTTGTAATCGTAGATTTTATGTTTCTGCTATGAACGCAAATTAAATTTTTCTTTCGGAAAAGATAAAACGTTACCCTCCTCAAAGATATATCAAGACAAGATAGGAAAGACCCCGGAGTGAGTGAGTGGGTCACATTAACACAACTTGTTACTTTAATCAACAATATAATTATACTCAATGTTTATAAAGACGTAGTAGTCACATTGAGTAACGCACGTGACCATTCGCCAGAGTCCGTTTGATTTCACCTGTTTTAACCAACAGTAACATAATGAGTACTTTCATCCTCAGTACAACGAAGATAAACTGTTAAGAGGCGGAATATGGCGCCGAATAAACACGTGTGTTATCTGGTAATCATGAGCTTTGATATCTGGTAACTTATCAGACGTTTACTTTAGATTAACTAATACAACTAAGGAAGCGATCTCCGTTAGCTCCGCTAGCTAGTTAACCGGTAAACCGAAGATAGAAACGACGGCGGGATTTCTCTCTTGCTCTGACGATGACGATGATACCGGAGACAATGTTTGAATGTGATGCTCGTCGAGCTGTTGAACCTTCTTCGTTAAAACTAAGCTTTAAGTTACAGAATTAGTAATATAATTAATTTGGAAAGTTGTATACGTTTTTATGGAAGTTTGAGATTAATTTGCTGTGTTTTTAGTGGAACAATAGCTCGTTTACGGAACAAATCAAAGAGTCCAACTGCCAGGAGAGAGCTAACGTAAAGTAGGTCAACTTATCGTTATTTACCTTAACGTTAACTAGGTCAATTTATCGTTAACTAGTTAAAGAATAAACAGGTAGTGATGTACAGGTGTTTGTGTTTACTAGCTAACATGAACCGGTGATGAACGCTTCTGGGAGACAAGACCTCCAAATAAAACGAGTGTCCTCGAGGAAGAGGTCGAGGGAGGACCTGAGGACTCACCGGACACCTGTGAGGAAAAGGGGAGGAGCTACCTGCCTACAGAAATGTAAAGACTGGAGGCTCAGCAGCATCATGGCTGAGGGACGAGCTGTTGAGGTACTCTGTTATTTTAAATACATATTCATATATATATATAATATGAATATGTATTTTACTCTGAGTTATTTTAGAGGCATTGATGTTAAACTATTAGTTTTAAGGTTTAATCTTCCTTCTCTGATAATACGATGAATATCTTCTGGTTTTGGACATTTTACAAGAGAAACTAGACTTTGATCGGCATCTTTGATTATTTTATGACAATTTATTCACCAAACAATTATCAAACAAATATTTGTCTGATTTAAATCATTGAAACAAGGTGAAGTCTTCAAACATCAGTGATATTGTTGATCATATAAATATAGTATGTCAATGACATCATGTCTGACCAATCGGCTGTCAGAACCGGTATCTATCAGCTGCTGGTGGTTTTAAAGGAGGGTGAAGCTGCTAACATGTCTCTGAAGTGTCTTCTCTGTGATGGACTAATTGATGAATCAGCTGATCAGTTGGACTCCGTTGATTGGAGGACCGTTGACTGACAGGTCGGTGTTGTGTTCACAGTACTGCAGTGACAGCGAGGACTTGTTCGGGGACTATGACAGCATCCTGGAGGACAGCTCTCTGCTGGTGAGGCTGGACGCCGCCGAGCAGAATGAACGACGTCGTGACGATCAGCCCGACTTCACCGCTCTGAGAGCCAGACAGACGCGCGAAGACGTCCTCACGGACTCCATCTTGGACGTCCTCACAGACGAACCCTTCGAGGACCTACCGACCAGCCAGCATCGGTTTCAGGAGCAAGTCGACGGGGCCGCGAAGAGGAGCCGACTGGAGGACGGAGACAAAACCTCGACTCCTCTCAGAGACGCTGAGGATAAAAGCAGAGCGAGGAGGAGTGTGACGGAGGAGATGAAGAGGACGATGCTCTGTAACGCCGCAGCTCCGTCCAGCGTCTCACGCAGCGTCGGGCTGAAGGAAGCCGTCGTCTCTGAGGAGATCAGCGTGGCCATGCAGGCCATGGAGGAGGTCTGTGCTGAGACCACTGACCTCGGGCCGTTCTACGGACTCCCCACCAAAGTGAAGGAGCTGATGTTCACACTCAGAGGCATCAAGGATCTATACGGTTAGCTTCAACTAGCAGGAGGTCCACGGATGTTCTGAAAGTCACAAATTGTGAAAATCATTGGCAGACGAGCGCTGCAATCAACAATCATTTCATTATTGACGAGTCTTCAGATTGTTTTTCATTTGTTCTATAAAAGGTAAAACAAATAGCTCCTCAGTATCTCAGAGTCAACGGTGACGTCTTCAAAAGTCTTCATTTGTTCGACCAACAGTCCAAAATCTAAGATATTCAGTTGTGTTAATCTGGAGCCAGAGGCCTCCAGAGAGAGCACTCTCAGTATCTGAGATTAAAGTCCTCAATCTGAGTAAAAAACACAAGTTCACGAAAATATAGTTATACATTTTATACATTTTTACGAACTGCCAGCTGCCTTAATATGCCGTAGTTAGTGTCAGAATTTGGGACTTTTTGTTTTACTTTAAAAATGACTTTAATGATGAATTGATCATCATAACAGCTGCTGATTAATCAGCTGTCGATGGACGAGTTGTTTCATTTCTACTGCAGATTAACTGATAAAGACAATAATTGTTTGTTTGTTTGTCGATTTTTCTGTTGACTTGCAACCAGACGTAGTTTCAGTGGAATAGTTTGACATCGAGGGAGAAACAGCCAAACGTGTCCTTTAACACTTCTTGTCCACATGAAAGAAACCAGATCCAACATGTTGATCAGTGAGCTTTAGACGAGCTGCTCGTGGATTCCTTTCATGTTTCTTCAAACAGAGAACGAGTGTTTGTATTCCCTGTTCCAGACTGGCAGGAGACGTGTCTGAACCTGGACTGTGTCCAGCAGAGGAGGAACCTGATCTACTCGCTGCCCACCAGTGGAGGGAAAACTCTGGTTGCGGAGATCCTCGTCCTCAGAGAGCTGCTGTGCAGGAGGAAAGACTGTCTGTTCATCTTACCGTACATCTCGCTGGTTCAGGAGAAGGTACCACAAGAAGGAAGAGTGGTCTCACTGTTAGTGTGAGACCACTCAGAGAATGAAGTCAGTCAGAGAGAGTCTTTTGGCGTCCTTCATTATTGCAATCGTCATTTACATTAGATGGATACATATATGAAGTCTGACCTCTGGAGCAGTGGGCTGCTGTGAAGCACCCGAGGAGCGATTAGGGGTTCTGTGTTTTTGCTCAAAGACACGTCGGCACAGGACACGTAGCAGCCAGGGATCGAACCGCCAACCTTGTGCTTACCGGACGGTGACGGCTGCCACATTTTTCCCCATATAATTTATGGTCCGGTTGACAACTAGTAGTAGCTTTGAAAGAGTGATATGGGGCACTGATCTAGAACACAACTGAGACAAGAATTAGCTAGCTAGCTAGCAGTGGCGGGCTGTGCATGTTGTACCTGGGCCTTCACTGCTGTCCTGCAGCTGAAACACAGCTACGGTTATTATTTGTTTCGTGTAAAATTGAAGCCAACACCTGTAGATACACTAACTGCCGAGAGTGCGTCTCCTCTCTGCTCTGACTGCAGCTGGGACTGCAGCACGAGGCTTCTGTGGGCGGCGGCGGAGCGGCTCACGGCAGCATGCTGCTCGTTCACCACAGAGCAGAACGTACGAGCTTTAACATCAAAACACCAGAAAAGTCTCCAATAACACCAGAACAAGTCTCTAGATTTGTCACTAGTAGCTTTTGACAAAGAAAAGTTGCCATGAGGGTTTGGAAAGTCGCCAGATTTAGCGAGAAAGTCGCCAAGTTGCCAACACTGGCACCTGCTAAATATGTCCCCAGAGCAACATTGGACGTAACAATGGTTCCTATCTCATATAAAACCAAACAAAAATCCATCTTCATAAAAACAAGTTGTACAAATAATAATATATAAACAAGCATATTAAAGCTGCTGCAGATGTAACAACAAACGCATTTAACTTACCAGAGCTGCTGTTCACTATTTAAAGACAAAGTCCATCCTCCTTTCTTTGTTAATAAAGAGTTTAATCTCACGGTTGTTCAGTACATCCGTGTGTTTTAGTTCCAGTAAGAAGTCCTTCTCCATTCATGGACGCCAGTGAAGACAGTCGAGCCTCCCCAGTTGTATCTCTTGAATACGTTTTAATGCGTTTGAGGATGAAAATGTCCGCTCCACAGAGGCAGCAGATATTGGGATTGTCACCGCCCAACATGTCAGGCTAGCCCACTGACCAATCACGTACTCGTAGGCCAGCTAGAAGGCTCTGGCACGTCAAAGAATACGCCCAACATGTCAAATTAAAGATCTGATTGGTTGAACACTATGATAATCAACAATATCGTCCCCATTCACTTAAAGTGCACATGGATGCACTTGTGAGTCTGCAGGCCTCTGCCTCTGTTCTTACCTAGAGACACAGAGGTGAGATCTGATTGGATAAAAGCTCTACTTAAAACAAGCTGCACTGGAAGCAGAGCAACTGAGGAAGACAGTAGCTGTGCAATGAGAACATAAGATAATGGGGAAAATATTTATATAAATTATAATACATGTAGTGTATTTAAGAAAAATGATTAAATTATAAAATAGATATAACTTTGTGATTCTGTTTAGGCCAGCAGAGAAGGCCTTGCAGGCCCTGACGGCCCACCACTGCTAGCTAGCACGATCCCTCCACGTCACTAGGAGACTACTTTGTTGGGAGGAGAGTGGACGGACCTTTAATTAGAAGCTGTAGGTAATTAAGAGGAGATAAAATGGTGTCACCTGCATAGAAATGTACGTTACAAAGTGGCAGAGATGATATTTGTGTTTATAGTGAATAGCAGAGGACCCAGAATAGAGCCCTGTGGGACACCTTTCCTAACCTTTTCAAAGCACCTCATTCTGAACCACTAGGAACTACCTTCTGTTTCTTCTTCTGCAGGTGCGGGGGTTAGCGAGCTTCGGCCTGGAGCTGGACTTCATGGTGGAGGAGTACGCCGGCAGTAAAGGAAGGTTTCCTCCTGTGAGGAGAAGAAACAACCGGTCGGTGTACGTCGCTACGATAGAGAAAGCCCACAGCCTCGTCAACTCTCTGATCGAGACCGGCAGGATGGACGACCTGGGTCTGGTGGTGGTGGATGAGGTGAACCAGCACAGGTGTTCAGATGTGAGCTAAGGTACAGGTGAGAGGCTTAATGTCCACATGTGTCTTACAGCTCCACATGTTGGGTGACGGCAGCAGAGGAGCCATTATTGAAATGACGCTGGCCAAAGTTCTCTACACTACCAGTAAGTCACGTCTTCTCGCTTTAGTCTCTGTTGTTAAAACCTTTTGAATTAAATGATTCTTCTCGACTCTTTTCCAGAAAGTACTCAGATTATCGGAATGAGCGCCACTCTGGGAAACATCAGAGACCTGCAGACCTTTCTGAGGGCAGAGAATTACACAAATGACTTCAGGCCTGTAAGTGAATTGAACTTGTCATTAGTAGTATTAGTAGTACTAGTGGTAGTAGTAGTAGTAGTATTAACATTAGTAGTATTAGTAGTATTGATAGTATGACTAGTAGTAGTATTATTATTAGTATTAGTAGTAGTAAAAAATAAATAAATTACACCAAGTAAAACCTTAAAAATATTATAATTTCTTCCATATCTTTCAATTTGAACTCTTACTCCTCCAACTAAGCTCTGCTGTAAATTTCGTTTCACGATAGTCACGTGCTCGCCCACTGACCAATCACAGTGCACACTGCAGAGCTGCACATGGACACTGAGCTGTCCGTTAATGCTGACGTAGTTGTAGGCCAGCTAGCAGCTCTGACACGTCAAAGAATACGCCCAACATGTCAAACTAAAGATCTGATTGGTTGAACACTATGACAATCAACAATATCGTCCCCGTTCACTTAAAGTGCAAAGGGATTCACTTGTGAGTCTGCAGGCCTCTGTTCTTACCTAGAGACACAGAGGTGAGATCTGATTGGATAAAAGCTCTACTTAAAACAAGCTGCACTGGAAGCAGAGCAACTGAGGAAGACAGTAGCTGTGCAATGAGAACATAAGATAATGGGGATTATTATAAATTATAATACATGTAGTGTATTTAAGAAACATTATTAAATTATAAAATAGATATAACTTTATGATTCTGTTTAGGCCAGCAGAGAAGGCCTTGCAGGCCCTGACGGCCCACCACTGAGTATTAGTAGTAAAGCGGTTCTGTGTTGTGTTCAGGTCCAGCTGAAGGAGTACGTTAAACTGAACGACACCATCTATGAAGTTGACCCAAAGGAAGAGGAATGTTTTAAATTCTCACGTCTTCTCAACTTTAAGGTAAATAAAGTCTGTTATAAATCAACAGTTTTTAGTTTCTGTTCAGCTGAATGCAGCACTGATGAAGTACCTCCTAACATCTATCGGACTGTGGACTGGTCCTCCTCCCTCAGTACTCCAGCTCCATGCAGAAGGTGGATCCGGATCACATCATCGCTCTGGTGACTGAAGTCATTCCAGCACATTCCTGTCTGGTCTTCTGTCCAACCAAGAAGAACTGTGAGAACGTGGTGGGGATGATCTGCAAATACCTGAAGGAGTGAGTGACTTAACTATATCTGAGGGAGTGAGTGTTGTCTCTTCTGACCGGCTGACTCACAGAGTTCCTCCTCTCTCACAGGGAGTTCCTCCACCTCAGGGAAGAGGAGAAGGCCGTCCTCCTCAGAGAGCTGAAGGCCAGCGGTAACGGCTCCATGTGTCCGGTGCTCAGGAGGACGGTGCCGTACGGTTTGGCGTATCACCACAGCGGACTTACCTCCGAGGAGAGGAAGCTGGTGGAGGAGGCGTACTCCAACGGGGTGCTCTGTCTCCTCACCTGCACCTCCACACTGGCTGCAGGGATCAACCTACCTGCCCGCAGGTGAGCAGAACGTTATCAGAATATCAAGATGTTTATGTACATGTAAACGTAGTCCGTGTCTCATGTTATTAAATACATATATAAATGTGTGCTGACGTCCTGCTCTCCTCAGAGTGATCCTGCGCTCTCCGTTCGTGGCCTCAGACTTCCTGAAGAGGAGTCAGTACAAACAGATGGTCGGCCGAGCCGGTCGAGCCGGGATCGACGCCGCGGGGGAGAGCGTCCTCATCCTGCAGGACAAGGACAGACACATGGTAACTGAGAGATGTGAGGAGAGAGTCAACTACGACTCCCAGGGTGCATTTCAGCAGAACTCATCCAATCACAGAGCTTGTCATTCTGTTACATGCTCCACTAAAGGCAGGTGGAAGATCTGCAGCATAAATTAATTTAACTTCAGTCTGTTTCTGACGCTTCCGACTGTCTTCTGCCTAGCAACAGCAGCTGAGGCTCTTGGGTATTGTAGTATTTAGAGCCGTCCACCAGACTGACATAAGCAGAACATAAACCTGTAGAATAGTATTAAAGAAGGATATTTAAACACACAACATGTAGTTTTCTGCCACTAGACGTCTCTCAGTCTAAACAATACCAGCTGTACTCGAGAGACGAGCTGATGCTAACGTTAGCTTAGCTTGTTTCTCTGATTAATTAAGATCCAGACATCTAACGACTAAAATCCTTCATCTGGTAAAAACCATCAAGATCTAAAAAGTGTATCATAAACATTTAAAACTGGATAAAAAGTCAGTTTATGAGATTCTGGCGCCGCTGCACAAAGAGGAGGTGACGCTTGTTTCAGCTCTGCAGGAGATGAGGGTTTACACCGTTGTGTATTGACCTTTATATTCTCTTTATTCTCAGGCTAAAACACTCGTTTGTGCTCCGATGGAAAACTGTTACAGCAACCTGATGCGTGACGATGGAAAAGGCCTCCCGAGTCTCATCCTGTCGCTCATCGGATTAAACGTAAACATCTGTTTATTCTTTCCTCGTATCCAAACGTGAGCTCACCCCCCGAGGCAGCTGATCGTGAATATCCACATTCATGTGTTTCTAGATCACCTCGACGGTGGACCGGGTGAGGGACTTCCTGTGTGGGACGCTGCTGTCCGTCCAGCAGAAGCACCTGTGTGCAGAGACGAGTCTGACGGAGGCGGTGCAGCAGAGTGTGGACCTCCTGAAGGACAAAGATCTCATCACGGTGACGGCTCAAAGTCTGCAGGTCACCAAGCTGGGAAGAGCTACCTTTAAAGGTGAGTCTGTCTCCTACCGACAGGTAGAGCTACCTTTTAAAGGTGAGTCTGTCTCCTACCGACAGGTAGAGCTACCTTTAAAGGGGAGTCTGTCTCCTACCGACAGGTAGAGCTACCTTTTAAAGGTGAGTCTGTCTCTCACCGACAGGTAGAGCTACTGTAGCACCCCGTTACCACAGAAACCCGGTTCAAACACCGTAAAGGCACGTACACACAGGAAGCAGTGCTATGAAAATATAACTCTTTTATTGGTACAAATCTAACTGTGTGGAGCAACCAGTGACAGCTGGTTTAGCGGGCAGGAGGAGTTCACAGACCGTGCGCTCAGATCGGCATCACAAACAATTTAAAGCAACAGAAACAAAACAAAAGACCAAGGCAGCGTCTCACTAACTAGAAAAGAAATGAAAACGAAAACATAAGTAATCACAAACAACTGCCACTAAACAGAAAACAAACCCAAAAAGATTGTAATTCAACCCACCGAATGTTCAGCAACCCAACCACCTCCACTTGGATTCCCCCTCAGCTACCATTGGAAGCTGCTCAGGAAGCTCTAAAAAACACACAACATTACATCTTTCTTAATTATACCCAATTCCCCCAGCATACGACATACATAAAGAAAAACCCTTCCACTCTAAATATATTTACCCGAATCAGCCATCCCCCGAACACACGCTGTCCCCTCCGTAACGGATGCCTCCCAGACACTGCGCTACCCACGCACCTTCTCATGCGGCCTCACGCTATGTCTCCGCTTGTTGCGGGAGAGCAAGTAGTTGGACTCGGCACCCCCACTCGTGGCGGCGAAGACAGCGAGCAGACTCAGCACACCCGCTCGTGACACCGGAGAGAACGACAAAGCCCCCGATTTGCCAGCAGGTTCATCTTTTTAGCTAATCAGGGCCCGTGCACCCCATTACCGATCTGGCGGACCCAATAGTTTCACCCCGTCAGTTCCACTTGGTTACACTACCTTTAAAGGTGAGTCTGTCTCTCACTGACAGGAAGTCATCACACTTTGAGAGGTTTAGCGGAAACGTTGTTCCAGACAGAAATATTTGAATAACTGTTGGATGGATTGTCATGAAATCGTGTCCACACATTCATGTTCCTGTCAGGATGAATCCTACCAACTTCTTATTCAGAAGCTCCATGATTATTAATGATGAAATAAGATCAGAAAAATAAAAACATTACCAGAATACATCAATGAGTAATAGTTAGTTTGGCTGGTGAAAATTAAATAAGTTATATTTTTTACCAGCTAATTTCAGGTTAAGTTTTTTAATCAATATAATAAATGTATTGTTTATTCTGTATTCAGTTAACTGTCTGCTAATATTTTACTAAAGTGGTTCATCATTCAGGATGAACTGTAATAACTTCATTGATCACCAGGTCAACATGTTAATGTGTCCAATACTTAATAACCAGATACCTGCAGAACTAAACCATTGATCAGCTGGACTCTGTTGTCAGTTACCTTCATGCAGATGTTTGACTCCTCAGGCTCAGTGGATCTGACCTACAGTGACATTCTGTACAAAGACCTCTCTAAAGGTCTGGAGGGTCTGCTGCTCAACAGCTGCCTCCACCTGGTCTACCTGGTCACGCCCTACGACATGATCACACAGTGCAGGCCGGACTGGATGGTGTTCTTCAGACAGGTAACACTCACTGATGGACTTTATGACCTCACCTTTCTCTTAGATCTGAGTCACTAACCATCGTTGTTGTTCTGTTGTAGTTCACTCTGCTCACGGCTGCAGAGCAGAAGATGTCTGCAGCTGTCGGAGTACCGGAGAGTTTCATAGCTAGAAAAGCTGCAGGACAGACGGTGAGAAAGGTGAGAAACTGCCGGAACATGGAGGTGGTGGTATTGTTGTTGTTTCAGACTATAAACATGTTGTTGTTTCAGAATATAAATATGTTGTTGTTTCAGACCATGAACATGTTGTTGTTGTTTCAGACCATGAACATGTTGTTGTTGTTGTTTCAGACCATGAACATGTTGTTGTTGTTGTTTCCGACCATGAACATGTTGTTGTTGTTGTTGTTTCAGACTATGAACATGTTGTTGTTGTTTCAGACCATGAACATGCTGTTGTTGTTGTTGTTTCAGACCATGAACATGCTGTTGTTGTTGTTTCAGACCATGAACATGCTGTTGTTGTTTCAGACCATGAACATGTTTCAGACTATAAACATGGTGTTGTTGTTTCAGACCGTGAACATGTTGTTGTTTCAGACCGTGAACATGTTGTTTCAGACTATAAACATGTTGTTGTTTCAGACTATAAACATGTTTCAGAATATAAATATGTTGTTGTTTCAGACCATGAACATGTTGTTGTTGTTTCAGACTATAAACATGTTGTTTCAGACTATAAACATGTTTCAGAATATAAATATGTTGTTGTTTCAGACCATGAACATGGTGTTGTTGTTTCAGACCGTGAACATGTTGTTGTTTCAGACCGTGAACATGTTGTTTCAGACTATAAACATGTTGTTGTTTCAGACTATAAACATGTTTCAGAATATAAATATGTTGTTGTTTCAGACTATAAACATGGTGTTGTTGTTTCAGACCATGAACATGGTGTTGTTGTTTCAGACCGTGAACATGTTGTTTCAGACTATAAACATGTTGTTGTTTCAGACTATAAACATGTTTCAGAATATAAATATGTTGTTGTTTCAGACCATGAACATGCTGTTGTTGTTTCAGACCATGAACATGTTGTTGTTTCAGACCATGAACATGTTGTTGTTGTTTCAGACCATGAACATGCTGTTGTTGTTGTTGTTTCAGACCATGAACATGCTGTTGTTGTTTCAGACCGTGAACATGTTGTTGTTGTTTCAGACCGTGAACATGTTGTTGTTGTTTCAGACCGTGAACATGCTGTTGTTGTTTCAGACCATGAACATGTTCAGACTATAAACATGTTGTTGTTGTTTCAGACCGTGAACATGTTGTTGTTGTTTCAGACTGTGAACATGTTGTTTCAGACTATAAACATGTTGTTGTTTCAGAATATAAATATGTTGTTGTTTCAGACCATGAACATGTTGTTGTTGTTTCAGACCATGAACATGTTGTTGTTGTTTCAGACCATGAACATGTTGTTGTTGTTTCAGACCATGAACATGTTGTTGTTGTTGTTTCCGACCATGAACATGTTGTTGTTGTTGCTTCAGACCATGAACATGTTGTTGTTGTTGTTTCCGACCATGAACATGTTGTTGTTGTTGTTGTTTCAGACTATGAACATGTTGTTGTTGTTTCAGACCATGAACATGCTGTTGTTGTTGTTGTTTCAGACCATGAACATGCTGTTGTTGTTGTTTCAGACCATGAACATGCTGTTGTTGTTTCAGACCATGAACATGTTTCAGACTATAAACATGGTGTTGTTGTTTCAGACCGTGAACATGTTGTTGTTTCAGACCGTGAACATGTTGTTTCAGACTATAAACATGTTGTTGTTTCAGACTATAAACATGTTTCAGAATATAAATATGTTGTTGTTTCAGACCATGAACATGCTGTTGTTTCAGACCATGAACATGTTGTTGTTGTTTCAGACCATGAACATGCTGTTGTTGTTGTTGTTTCAGACCATGAACATGCTGTTGTTGTTTCAGACCGTGAACATGTTGTTGTTGTTTCAGACCGTGAACATGTTGTTGTTGTTTCAGACCGTGAACATGCTGTTGTTGTTTCAGACCATGAACATGTTCAGACTATAAACATGTTGTTGTTGTTTCAGACCGTGAACATGTTGTTGTTGTTTCAGACTGTGAACATGTTGTTGTTGTTTCAGACCGTGAACATGTTGTTGTTGTTTCAGACCATGAACATGTTGTTGTTGTTGTTTCCGACCATGAACATGTTGTTGTTGTTGTTGTTTCAGACTATGAACATGTTGTTGTTGTTTCAGACCATGAACATGCTGTTGTTGTTGTTGTTTCAGACCATGAACATGCTGTTGTTGTTTCAGACCATGAACATGTTTCAGACTATAAACATGGTGTTGTTGTTTCAGACCGTGAACATGTTGTTGTTTCAGACCGTGAACATGTTGTTTCAGACTATAAACATGTTGTTGTTTCAGACTATAAACATGTTTCAGAATATAAATATGTTGTTGTTTCAGACCATGAACATGCTGTTGTTGTTTCAGACCATGAACATGTTGTTGTTTCAGACCATGAACATGCTGTTGTTGTTTCAGACCATGAACATGTTGTTGTTTCAGACCATGAACATGTTGTTGTTGTTTCAGACCATGAACATGCTGTTGTTGTTGTTGTTTCAGACCATGAACATGCTGTTGTTGTTGTTGTTTCAGACCATGAACATGCTGTTGTTGTTTCAGACCGTGAACATGTTGTTGTTGTTTCAGACCATGAACATGTTGTTGTTGTTTCAGACCATGAACATGCTGTTGTTGTTGTTGTTTCAGACCATGAACATGCTGTTGTTGTTTCAGACCGTGAACATGTTGTTGTTGTTTCAGACCGTGAACATGTTGTTGTTGTTTCAGACCGTGAACATGCTGTTGTTGTTTCAGACCATGAACATGTTCAGACTATAAACATGTTGTTGTTGTTTCAGACTGTGAACATGTTGTTTCAGACTATAAACATGTTGTTGTTTCAGACTATAAACATGTTGTTTCAGACTATAAACATGTTGTTGTTTCAGACTATAAACATGTTGTTGTTTCAGACTATAAACATGTTGTTGTTTCAGACTATAAACATGTTGTTCTTTCAGACTATAAACATGTTTCAGACTATAAACATGTTGTTTCAGACTATAAACATGTTGTTTCAGACGTAAACAGGTTGTTGTTTCAGACTGTAAACAGGTTGTTGTTGTTGTTGTTTCAGACCGTGAACATGTTGTTGTTTCAGACCGTGAACATATGTTGTTGTTGTTTCAGACCGTGAACATGTTGTTGTTTCAGACCGTAAACAGGTTGTTGTTTCAGACTGTAAACAGGTTGTTGTTGTTGTTGTTTCAGACCGTGAACATGTTGTTGTTTCAGACCGTGAACATATGTTGTTGTTGTTTCAGACCGTGAACATGTTGTTGTTTCAGACCGTAAACAGGTTGTTGTTTCAGACCGTAAACAGGTTGTTGTTTCAGACCGTAAACAGGTTGTTGTTGTTGTTTCAGACCGTAAACATGTTGTTGTTGTTGTTTCAGACCGTGAACATGTTGTTGTTGTTGTTTCAGACCGTGAACATGTTTTTGTTTCAGACTGTGAACAGGTTGTTGTTTCAGACCGTGAACATGTTGTTGTTGTTGTTGTTTCAGACCGTGAACATGTTGTTGTTGTTTCAGACCGTGAACATGTTGTTGTTGTTGTTGTTTCAGACCGTGAACATGTTGTTGTTGTTGTTGTTTCAGACCGTGAACATGTTGTTGTTGTTGTTTCAGACCGTGAACATGTTGTTGTTTCAGACCGTGAACATGTTGTTGTTGTTGTTGTTTCAGACCGTGAACATGGAGGTGGTGGGTCGGATGTATCTGGCTCTGGTTCTCTTCTCTCTGCTGAAGGAGACTAACTTGTGGAGCGTAGCCGATCGCTTCCAGCTGAGTCGAGGATTCATTCAGAGTTTACTGAGCTCCTCTTCAGCCTTCTGCTCCTGTGTGCTGCACTTCACTGAGGTATCAAATGAAAATAAATAGATCATAGAATACGTCTCATAGACTGGTCTCAGGCCTGCTGTATCGTCACATTAACATAGAATACGTCTCATAGACTGGTCTGAGGCCTGCTGAGGACCATAATAGTACTTCCTGTCTGTCCATCAGGAGCTGGAGGAGTTGTGGCCGTTCAGAGCTCTTCTGACTGAGCTGACCAGACGGTTGAGCTACTGTGTGACCTCTGAACTCATCCCTCTGATGGAGGTGTCTGGAGTGATGGAGGTCAGTGCGGGGGGGCGGGGCATATTCTGAGTAGAACAGGTTTTATTACTCCATTATTCCATCAACAGAACATCAATCAGGTGTTTTTAATAATCCGTTAGGTGTCTAAAGAGAAGATGTTCTCTTTTGTAATAAACGTATTTAAACATGTAATATTTTAGTGTTTGGACTGTTTGTCAACAAGGATTCTGGGAAAATGAGACAAACAATTATCTCTTTATTCTGACATTATAACCGTTTATTTTCTGTCTTTTTCGTCATCATTTAGTTTAGTTTGTCAAACTCTCCCTGCAGACATGAATCCAGTGTTAATGTAGATATAGATAGAATATATATATATATAGATATAAATAAATGTTTACACATAAACATGTTTATATCTATATATATATATTTACACAAACATATATTTATATCTATATATATATTTACATATAAACGTATATTTATAGCTATATATATATTTACATATAAACATATATTTATATCTATATATATATTTACATATAAACGTATATTTATATCTATATATATTTACATATAAACGTATATTTATATCTGTATATATTTACATATAAACGTATATTTATATCTGTATATATTTACATATAAACATATATTTATATCTGTATATATTTACATATAAACATATATTTATATCTATCTATATATTTACATATAAACATATATTTATATCTATATATATATTTACATATAAACATATATTTATATCTATATATATATATTCACATATAAACGTATATTTATATCTATATATATATTTACATATAAACATATATTTATATCTATATATATTTACATATAAGCGTATATTTATATCTACATATATATATTTACATATAAACGTATATTTATATCTATATATATATTTACATATAAACATATATTTATATCTATATATATATTTACATATAAGCGTATATTTATATCTACATATATATATTTACATATAAACGTATATTTATATCTATATATATTTACATATAAACGTATATTTATATCTGTATATATTTACATATAAACGTATATTTATATCTGTATATATTTACATATAAACGTATATTTATATCTATGTATATATATTTACATATAAACGTATATTTATATCTGTATATATTTACATATAAACGTATATTTATATCTGTATATATTTACATATAAACGTATATTTATATCTATGTATATATATTTACATATAAACGTATATTTATATCTATGTATATATATTTACATATAAACGTATATTTATATCTATATATATTTACATATAAACGTATATTTATATCTATGTATATATTTACATATAAACATATACGTATATTTATATCTATGTATATATATTTACATATAAACGTATATTTATATCTATGTATATATATTTACATATAAACGTATATTTATATCTATGTATATATATTTACATATAAACGTATATTTATATCTATATATATTTACATATAAACGTATATTTATATCTATGTATATATTTACATATAAACATATACGTATATTCCTCTCCAGTCCAGAGCGAAGCAGCTCTATAACGCCGGCTACAGAACGCTGACTCACCTGGCGAACGCAGACCCGTCCGTTCTCTCCGACACAATCGAAAACCTGTTCAAGAAACAAGCCAATCAGATCGTGGCCTCGGCTAAAGTGAGTGTTTGCTCTGTCGTCACGGTTACTACGATGACCTCACGTTGTAATATGTTAATGAGCGAGTGTCTCTGTGTGTGTGTGTGTGTCTCTGTGTGCGTGTGTGTCTGTGTCTCTGTGGGTGTGGGTCTGTGTGTGTGTGTGTGTGTGTGTGTGTGTGTGTGTGTGTGTGTGTGTGTGTGTGTGTGCGTGTGCGCATCAGATGACGTGTCTCTGTGTTCCAGATGTTGCTCAGTGAGAGGGCTTCAGCTCTTCAGGAGGAAGTAGACGAGCTGCTGATGAAACCTTCAGATCAGCCGACGGCTGAAACACGACGACTCGTCTGAGTTCTTTGTTCCAGAGAAGTTTTATTCTCTTTGTTTGTTTTTTACTGTTATTAAAATAATGTACAGGACTCGACGTGTTGTCTCCTAATAAAACCAGAGGACTTAAGGTTTAATGTTCAACATGTGGTTAAAGTAGTTTACTCAACCTTTGTGATCACTTTCATCTTTTATTCATTGGTTATTTTGTCTGTTGATGTGCATTTGCCATAAATATTATATATAAAATGTAATATTTTATTTATGTTTTTAGGTCAAAATCAGCTCCTAGAATAAGTTTATAATAAAGTTTGTATCAAAAATAAATGCACAAAAAAACCATTAAACCATCACATCATAGAATGATTGATGTGATGTGTCGTGTTGTTCTCCTGCTGTCCACTAGAGGCATCATCATCATCATCATCAAAGGGTTAACAGTCTGAAGATGAATTCATATCTGTTAAAAGATTTTAACTCAGTGAAAGTGGATAATAATAATAATAATACAGTATTTTGTGTTTTTATAGAGTTTTAGGACACAGTAAGCAGTGATGTCACAGAGATGGAGGTGATGATGTCACACCTGACCGGTGATGTCACAGGAAGTTCACCTACACAAAGACTCCGTTTATGGTTTTATAACTAGACGTGGAAGAAGTACTCTGATCTTTTACTGCAGTAAAAGTACTAATACCTCAGTGAAGAAATACTCTGCTACAAGTACAAGTCCTGCATTCAAAAAGTAATGTGTGTAGTAAGTACTCAGTACTCAGTATTGTATAGTATTCAGTATGATATATACAGTATTACATTAATGCGTTCATCACTTTAATGACTTTATATAATATTTAATATTACATCATTTATTAGTGGATTAATAATCTGAAGCTGTCGGATAAATAAAACTACAATATTTACCTCTGAGATGTAGAAGTACATGGAAATACTCAAGTAAAGTACCTCAATACAATACTTGAGTTACTTTAAAGATGCAGCGGTGGAAAGTAATGAAGTACAATTACCCCAGTACTCTGCTTCTTTATACTCCTATTCAACTTTATCTTAAGAGGTAAATATTGTACTTTTAACAGTAGTACTTCTGACAGCTTTAGTTACATTACACATTCACATTATGTTTTACTAAAACAAAACATGTTTTAAATTCATAAAATTATAATTACATGAAAACCAATCAACAGCATTAAATCAATAATATTAAAGCAGTAATCTGTACTTTGGGTACTTTAATATGATTCTTAAGTATATTTTGTCTCTAAAATACTTATGTACTTTTACTTGAGTGTACTTTTGACTGCTGGGCTTTACCTCGTGATGTAGTACTTTATACTTCAGTACCGTGAATGTATGACCTGATGTAATACTTTATACTACTAAAAGTAGATCCGGCTCAGTGTGAACAGTCCATGCGGAAGAAGGTCGCTGGTCTCCGGCTGTGAAACAGGAAGTGTCGGAGCTCCAGTCCGTCTTCATGGAGTCCGCTGGTCTGCTGCTGGTTCTGGTCCTGGTCCTGGTCCTGGTCCTCTGGAACCAGACCACTGGATCCGGAGTCCAGCTCATCGGAGACCCGGACCGGAACTCTTCTGCCGTGGAGCTGGATCTCTCCGCGGTGATCCACCGCGTGGACCGACGCTTTCTGTCCGTCACCATCGACGCGAGTCTGTCGTCAGAGGAGAAGTTCATGTCCCTGTTGAGGTACGTGTGTGTCGGCGTCCGCTGCTCCGCGACGAGCCGCTGAATCAGGCTGTTAATAAAGGACGTTTAGTAATATCAAATATACTAATACACATGTTTAATTTAATGATACACATGTTTAATTTAATGATACACATGTTTAATTTAATGATACACATGTTTAATTTAATGATACACATGTTTAATTTAATGATACACATGTTTAATTTAATGATACACATGTTTAATTTAATGATACACATGTTTAATTTAATGATACACATGTTTAATTTAATGATACACATGTTTTAGTTCATAAAGCAGATGTTTAATCTGCTTCATGTTCTTACACTGTCATGTTCTCTGATCTCTTAACTTCCTTTAAAGCCAATTATATCCTAAAATCCTCTCAAAGTTCATATTAATAATATTAATATGAAAATGAGCTCAGAGGAAAACATGTTTTTAAAAGGAGTTTAAAAACTCTGAGCTTCAGTCAAACATTGAACAATGATGTCATCAGGTCACCTGACGAGATTTAAATACTCAGGTACTTGTACTTCATGTGAGTACAGTTACATGTATTTGATGTATTTAAACTGCGTATTTAGGGCCCGAGCAACCGACGTCGGGCCAGCGAAGGCCCTATTGAAATTGTACCCGTTTAGGTAAACGTACGCATGGTTGGAGGAATTGCCATACATGAAAACTCACCAAATTTTGGGGACTTGTCAGGCCTGGTGAATATAGCCATCTGAAAAATAATGCATCTTTCTGTGTAAAAAAATGGCTCTCTGGCGCCCCCTACAAGTCGGACCGGCGACGCCCCTCGGCCAGTATGTCCGATTTACTTAAAATTCGACACACATGTCTACTTGAGCTAGAGCTACAAAAAAGTCAATCAGACCCCTAAGCTCCGCCTACTTAGATTTTCCGTCATATTGAATTTAGTGAAAAACACATTTTTGAAAATTGCTCCTACATGCTGGGTCCGATTACTACCACATTCGTTGTGGATCATTATTGGATCTAGATCATCAAAACTTGTCAAAAGCTCTTTGATATCTCTTAGCGTTTAAAAGATATGGACCAATGAACTTCTTAGAGGCGTGGCTTACTATCAATACACATAACTTCTCAACCGTTTGTCCTAAAATTACAATATTTGCAGCATATGTGCACATCGCTTCCTGTAACATACCCTGAGAATTGTTTTGCAGTCAACCACTAGGGGGCGCTACAGTAAACCCGCGAAGTTGTGATTTTTGTCAGTTTTTGCATTTTTCAGCCTTCATACTTTAACGAACTCCTCCTAGACAATTTATGCAAAAATCGAGAGTTTTCATCGAAGAACCTTGGTGTGGCGGCCATTTTGCCTCATTGTTTATCAAAAAATAAGTTCTTATAAGTTGTTGTAACTCCAACGTACATTATCCAATCCACACAAAACTTCTTATGCATGATGCTACTTCAAGCTTGAACATACTTCAATTGAAAAAATTGCAATAACTGATAGCGCCGCCTACTGGCTAAAGGAAATGTCATATTCTATACTTTTATTTATACCTCCTAGCCAGGTTACTTGATGAGTCTCAAATTTAGTAAGGATAGCCTTAAGACATTGATAATGCATCATCATGAATATTGTGGGTTTTCGTTGAACGCTGTTGCCGTGGCGACGCATCGTTCGCCATGAAAAAGGAAGCTGATGGTTTAGTGGGTTGGGATGCTCAAAAACTCATGGAACTTTGTACATGTGTCATAGGTCATAGGCAGACATAGTGTATATGGGTTTTGGGCTTGGCTGTTTTAAATTGCCTCTATAGCGCCCCCTACAAGATTTCAAAACAGCAGCCCCAGCGCTATGTTTTAGCTACATGTATGAAACGTGGTAGGCACATGTATCCCATGGAGACTTAAATATAAGTCTCTTGGGACCATGCTCTAAACCCTACCGGAAGTCGGCCAGTTTCATTTATGTGTCATTTTTCAATAGATTTTGGCCTATTTCCAGTCGCTATACTTTAACGAACTCCTCCTAGGGACTTCATCAGATCCACTTTAAATTTTGTCAGTACCATGTCAAGACCGTTGTGATTAAAAGTTATCAAAAGCTTTACGTTTGACGGAATCGTTTAGCCGTAGCGGGTGGCTACGTTACGTGATTCCCCATGAAAAAAGCTGATGTAACTCAGCTGGACTTGTTCCAAAGAGTCTCAAACTTCACATGCTTGATAACACTCATGGCCTGAGGATGTCTACAAGCTAATTTTCACTAGTACTCACAGCGCCACCTGCTGGCGAAAGGAAATCTGCATTTTGTGACAAACACCATCCGATTTACATGACTTTTACACAATGTGGTTTACATTTGACACAGAGCTACATGATGCATGTTTGCACACATTCTGTAGCGCCAGGCAGCGGATACAGGAAGCATCAGACTATTTGCAAAGCATCATTTCCAGCATCAGACGGTCCACGCAGGATTAAATACGTCTCACTCGCGGACGCGCTGTCCGACGGTTGCGGACATTCTCTGCCGCGCAGGCCAGAGTCCCGCCGCCACCCCCGACACGCTGGAAGATGCGAGGGCCCGTTCATCACTGCTCGCAGCTTTAATTATGTTTTATCACTGAAGTAAAAACAGGAAAAGATGAAATCCTTGAATTGATTCATCTCTAGTTGTTTGTTACCTCGTTCATATTCAATGATTGATGAATAACTGTCTTGTAATAAAAGTGTTCATTCTGTATAAAGAGAACTTTACTTTAAGTACATTTTAATGTATTTGTACTTCAGTGGATCCTCTCAGTCCACATCAAAATGATTTATTAACATCTTGCATTCTTCACAAGCTTTATATTCAGAAGTTCAGTCGGTCAGAGAATCATAAACTGATGTCAGCATTAATAATAACTCATATCTGTTGTTTTGTCCTCTCAGCTCTCCAAAGATCAGGACTCTGGCCAAAGCTTTGAGTCCCTGTTTCCTGAGGTTTGGGGGGACGAGACAAGACTTCATGGTCTTCAGCCCTCAGAGGTCTCATCAGGACTCTGGTTCCTCTGAAGGTACCACCAGGTTCCTCTGAATATTACTGAGCTGCAGTCAGTTTCAATGTAATATAATGTACGATATACATATATCAATAATCCTTTGATTAGATGGGTCATGTGATCAGATGGAGCTTCCTTCGTGGCTCGAGGACAAACTGAAGAAAGACTGGACCCAACAACAGCTGATCCTGATCAGAGAAGACCTGCAGAGGAAGTACAGAAGAGTGAAGTTCACAGGTATCCTCAGAGTGTTCTTCTGAAGGTCACATGATGTGTTGTAATCAGAGTCATTCATGAAGCTTTTAAACGGATCAATGTAGAGACTCATCTGGACTTATTTTATCAGGAGTCCCTCAAGGCTCGACACCTGGACCACTGCTGGTTACTTTAGCTGATTATCTAATTTTACTGCAGTGAAGTTTTGAAAGCAGTAGTACAGTATTAATACTTGTACTGCAGTAAAGGGTCTGAGTACTTGTCCTCTGGTCTCAGAGTACACCGTGGACAGTAGTAATACTTGTCCTCTGGTCTCAGAGTACACTGTGGACAGTAGTAATACTTGTCCTCTTGTCTCAGAGTACACCGTGGACAGTAGTAATACTTGTCCTCTGGTCTCAGAGTACACCGTGGACAGTAGTAATACTTGTCCTCTGGTCTCAGAGTACACCGTGGACAGTAGTAATACTTGTCCTCTGGTCTCAGAGTACACCGTGGACCTCCTGAACTCCTTCTCTAACTGCTCTGGGATGGATCTGATCTTCGGGCTGAACGCTCTGCTCAGAACCGCCGACAACATCTGGAACAGCAGCAACGCCGCCTCGTTGCTGAAGTACTGTGAGTCCAGACGGTACCGGATGTCCTGGGAGCTCGGCAACGGTACGCTAACAGGACAACGTATATATATATATATAGTAATAATGAAACCCTCTGTTTTTATTGGCTGTGAGGCTTTTTCTTACCTCGGTGTGCAAACAGGAAGTGACATCATGTTACTTCATCTGTCTGGAGAAACAGTAACAGGAAGTGAACCATCAGAAATTAGTTCCTGTGATCTGTTCTGTCTTCAGAACCCAACAGCTTCCAGAAGAAGGCCGGTATCCGAGTGGACGGGTATCAGCTGGGACGGGACTTCACTCGTCTCAGAGAGATGATGTCACGATCCAGATTGTACCACGACGCCGGTTTGTTTGGGCCGGACGTAGGTCAGCCTCGAGACCACCGGGCCGACGTCCTGGAGGGGTGAGAGGTCATCACCGCCGAGTCAGTCACTAAATAATGACATAACAAAGCCCGACATTTCATACAGCAACTCTTGAATTATCAACAATAATAACAATATTATAATAATAATAATAGTTTGTTGTCGTACTAATCCAGATTAAATCACATTGCGTTGTTTCTGCTGCAGGTTCCTTCAGACCGGAGCTCAGGCGGTAGACACCTGTACCTGGCACCAGTGAGTTCACCTCTACTGTAACTCAGAGTATACACCCTGACTGTGTACTCAGTGTGTACTTCATAAAGTATATACACTGACTGTGTACTCAGTGTGTACTTTATAAAGTATATACACTGACTGTGTACTCAGTGTGTACTTTATTCTTCCCTTATTGTTTATTGAAGAACGATTATGTGGAGAATATGTTAAAGAGACTGCAAAGCGTTTATATAAGTTCATGTTTGTTTTTGTTGCTCAACGTGTCTGAATATTAAAAGTATTCATTCCTTCACTCTGTCCTGTTTCCTAGTTATTACGTGAACGGGAGAGACACGTCTTTGGAGGATTTTCTGGATCCTAAAGTTCTCGACACTCTGGCCTTAAAGACCAAAGAAGTCCTGAAGGTAATAATGTGCAGAAGTAGACGCACACTTTGACCCCTCAGTGTTTGATATGAGTGACATGAAGATATTAAAGTGGATGTTTTCTGCTCTGGTTTAGAAAGTGAAGCTGGTTTCTCCTGATAAACCAGTTTGGCTCGGAGAGACGAGCTCAGCGTACGGAGGAGGAGCTGTTGGTCTGTCGGACACATTCGTCGCAGGATTCATGTGAGTTTATTCTTTATGTCTTTAAGTAAGACCTTAAAGAAGGCCGAGTCCAAATCACGTCGAGGCCGAGTTCAGAGGCCAAAAAGACGCAAAAGGTAAACATTGAGTTGGAGGTGAAATAATTTGTCAATTGGTCGTTAGACTGAAAGTTAAGCAGAAACAGTTTTATTAATGAATCATTTGGGACCAACTAGTTGCAGCTTTTCAGATGTGAATGTTTGCTGTTCTGTTTTGTCTTCTATGGTAATAAATTAAATATCTCTGTGTTTTTGACTGTTTTAAAGACGTCACATTGCAGCTCTATATTCAGAAGGATAAGTTGAAGTATAACTTAAATCATCACTCTGTTTGAAACAGGAAACTACTGAAATTTACCCAAATGTTGCATTATTTGATCAACTTGTGATCAGAGAGCTACTCGTCTAAAACAAGGAGCTCCATTTGCTCTAAAAACCGTGAGGAGCTGAAGGTCTGATTTCCTGCTTGATTATCTTAAACAGGAGGGTCGTGGTCTCTCAGGAGGTTTACGTGTAGTTTATTGAGTTTACTGATTACCCAGCAGCCCTCTGCTCTCATGACAAAACTTAGAGCTATTCACTCACACACGTTTCTGTATCATGTTCCCATGTTTCAGTGTTATTAAAACATGTTTCTGTTTATTTATGTTTCTGTTTTCAACACATCTTTTATTGTCATGAACACATTTATATATTGTTAACACATGTTAATGTTATTAACACATGTTACAGTGTTATTAACACGTTTCTATGTTATTAACACGTTTCTATGTTATTAGCTCATGTTTCTATGTTATTAGCTCATGTTTCTATGTTATTAGCTCATGTTTCAGGTGTTATTAGCTCATGTTTCTGTGTTATTAGCTCATGTTTCTGTGTTATTAGCTCATGTTTCTGTGTTATTAGCTCATGTTTCTGTGTTATTAGCTCATGTTTCTGTGTTATTAACACATGTTACAGTGTTATTAACACGTTTCTATGTTATTAGCTCATGTTTCTATGTTATTAGCTCATGTTTCTATGTTATTAGCTCATGTTTCTATGTTATTAGCTCATGTTTCAGGTGTTATTAGCTCATGTTTCTGTGTTATTAGCTCATGTTTCTGTGTTATTAGCTCATGTTTCTGTGTTATTAGCTCATGTTTCTATGTTATTAGCTCATGTTTCAGGTGTTATTAGCTCATGTTTCTGTGTTATTAGCTCATGTTTCTGTGTTATTAGCTCATGTTTCTGTGTTATTGGCTCATGTTTCGGTGTTATTGGCTCATGTTTCTACGTTATTGGCTCATGTTTCTATGTTATTAGCTCATGTTTCTATATTATTAGCTCATGTTTCAGGTGTTATTAGCTCATGTTTCAGGTGTTATTAGCTCATGTTTCTGTGTTATTAGCTCATGTTTCGGTGTTATTGGCTCATGTTTCTACGTTATTGGCTCATGTTTCTACGTTATTGGCTCATGTTTCTACGTTATTGGCTCATGTTTCTACGTTATTAGCTCATGGTTGGGTGTTATTAGCTCATGGTTGGGTGTTATTAGCTCATGGTTGGGTGTTATTAGCTCATGTTTCGATGTTATTAGCTCATGTTTCGGTGCTGTGACTTTACCTGTGTACAGGTGGTTGGATAAACTGGGCCTGGCAGCCAGACTGGGTCTGGATGTTGTGATGCGGCAGGTGTTCATTGGCTCTGGGAGTTATCACATGGTGGATGAAAACCTGGATCCTCTTCCTGTGAGATGCTTTATAACCTCATAACTTCATTTATTAAATAAATTGAATTTATAGCAACAGTTTAACATTACATATGCAACCCTTTTAACAATAACTACTAATATAATTACTCAAATTTAGTACTGAGGTGCATTTTTAAATGTTCAGTTACATTTATTTGACAACTTAAGTTACAATTTATTGACAGATTGAACATCTAATAATGTGTGCTGATCTTATTAAATGAGATTAATTATTAGATTAAACTAATGTCTTGTTTCCCAGAGAAACAATAGAAATGTTCTAAACATCATTATAACTTAAATCTGCATCATGTTGGTTTATTAATTCTTGTTGGTTGTTAGCTAACATGTGAGCTAACGTCACATGACCATAGCGTGTCAGGTGATGTGTTGTCAGCTTGTTTCCTAAATGATGACCTTTGACCTCTCTCAGGACTATTGGCTGTCTGTTCTCTACAAGAGACTTGTTGGTCCGGAGGTTTTGAAAGTTGGGTTTTCCGGCGTTGCTCAGAGGAAGAGAGTGAGACTTTATCTGCACTGTGCCAACAAGAAGAGGTGCCCCAGCTTTAACATTTCATATCAGTGTTTCTGCCTGTGATGTAATGTGCTGACTCGTGTATTTACTCCTGTATAGTTACAGAGGCGGAGCCGTCACGTTGATTTCTATGAACCTCGGTCAGAAGCCGGCCAGCATCTCTGTTCCTGCTGTCGTCTCCTCAAACGCAGTCGAGGCGTTTGTCCTCCAGTCCGACCAGCCGGGGGAGGAGGGGCTCTACTCCAGGTGATCAATACGTCCATTGATCTTTATCAATATGTCCATTGATCTTTATCAATACACCCATTGATCTTTATCAATTCACCCATTGATCTTGATCAATACACCCATTAATCTTTATCAATTCACCCATTGATCTTTATCAATTCACCCATTGATCTTGATCAATACACCCATTGATTTTTATCAATACACCCATTGATTTTTTATCAATTCACCCATTGATCTTTATCAATTCACCCATTGATCTTTATCAATACACCCATTGATCTTTATCAATTCACCCATTGATCTTGATCAATACACCCATTGATCTTGATCAATACACCCATTGATCTTGATCAATTCACCCATTGATCTTAACACCCATTGATCTTCATCAATACACCCATTGATCTTTACATCCATTGATCTTTATCAATACACACATTGATCTTTATCAATACACCCATTGATCTTTATCAATACACCCAATGATCTTTATCAATACACCCATTGATCTTGATCAATACGCCCATTGATCTTGATCAATACGCCCATTGATCTTCATCA
>NW_027466551.1:400000-412500 GCF_050575085.1 Anarhichas minor | reverse complement strand
GTCCTATCACCTGCTGCTTCTTCACCTCTTCAGGTGTGAACGTGTCTGCTTGTGTCATCAGCAGTTTCTTTAACCTGCAGAGAGAAAACAAACGGAAGTGTTTCATTTATCGTCATGTTAGAGAATCTCGTAACAAAACACTGAGAACTTACTTGTCTCTGTGAACGAAGCCTCTGAGGTCGGAATTGTTAGGGTTAGAACAAAGGATGAAGGAGCCTGCAGGCCGCAGGTACTCTTCTGCTGCGAGCTTCTTACTGCGCACGCGCATCAGAAGAATGAGCTGGACCCGGTCCAGAATTAAAACAATATTTAATGTACTACACAAAGTTCACTTACAAACTGAATTAACTATCAATAGTAATGTTCTCGAGAGCAGAGACCACATACACGCATCTCCTCACAGTCCGGCGCGGCCAGTTAGCTGAAAATGAGAGCTGCAGTGATCTGAGGTAA
Organism: Anarhichas minor; assembly: GCF_050575085.1. Classification (NCBI taxonomy): domain Eukaryota; kingdom Metazoa; phylum Chordata; class Actinopteri; order Perciformes; family Anarhichadidae; genus Anarhichas; species Anarhichas minor. The sequence goes on along the minus strand of NW_027466551.1, from coordinate 412,047 downwards.
ACTCCCTAAAACATTGTCTTTTGTATCCCCTGAGAGTCAGAAAGTGTCCGATACTGTCATAAAACATGTAAATGACCCTCCGTGGCGATTAGTGATTGGCTTCATTTGAATTCTGCCCCCTCCCATTATCGATCCCTTAGCAAAACATCTTGAACTCCTCCTCTCTGTCCTGCTGGTCAGCTTGGCATTTGACCGTCCCACTGGCCCCATCCTCCATCGATGAGGTCGCCTCCATTTGCTGCTGCATGTCTGACACCTCACTCAGAATCCTTATCTGACCCTCAAGACTATTCTTAGTGTTTTAATACCTACAGTGACTATACTTCTATGATTTAATACATTCAATGAGTTAATATACTGTAACATATAATATCCTCTATAAGTAAGAATATTGTAAACCTTTAATACATTCCATATGGAAACATATTGTGACTAACATATTTATTATTGTAACACTTCTACTCACCACTAGGGGTGTTATTAAATCCTACTAATAATGCGTTTAATACTGAAATTCTCCACAGAATCAAAGCGTCTGAATGCCTTTCTTCAGAGTTAATGCACCACCCACCACCTACAGCTAATGCACCACCTACAGCTAATGCACCACCCACCACCTACAGCTAATGCACCACCTACAGCTAATGCACCACCCACCACCTACAGCTAATGTACCACCTACAGCTAATGCACCACCCACCACCTACAGCTAATGCACCACCCACCACCTACAGCTAATGCACCACCTACAGCTAATGCACCACCCACCACCTACAGCTAATGCACCACCTACAGCTAATGCACCACCCACCACCTACAGCTAATGCACCACCTACAGCTAATGCACCACCCACCACCTACAGCTAATGTACCACCTACAGCTAATGCACCACCCACCACCTACAGCTAATGCACCACCCACCACCTACAGCTAATGCACCACCTACAGCTAATGCACCACCCACCACCTACAGCTAATGCACCACCTACAGCTAATGCACCACCCACCACCTACAGCTAATGTACCACCTACAGCTAATGCACCACCCACCACCTACAGCTAATGCACCACCCACCACCTACAGCTAATGCACCACCTACAGCTAATGCACCACCCACCACCTACAGCTAATGCACCACCCAACGTCTACAGCTAATGCACCTCCCACCACCTACAGCTAATGCACCACCCACCACAGACAGCTAATGCACCACCCACCACCGACAGCTAATGCACCACCTACAGTTAATGCACCACCCACACCCTACAGCTAATTACACCACCCACCACCTACAGCTAATTACACCACCCACCACTTACAGCTAATTACACCACCCACCACCTACAGTTAATTACACCACCTACAGCTAATGCACCACCTACAGTTAATGCACCACCCAACGCCTACAGCTAATGCACCACCCACCACCTACAGCTAATGCACCACCCACCACCTACAGCTAATGCACCACCTACAGCTAATGCACCCCCTACAGCTAATGCACCACCCACCACCTACAGCTAATGCACCACCCAACGCCTACAGCTAATGCACCTCCCACCACCTACAGCTAATGCACCACCCACCACCGACAGCTAATGCACCACCCACCACCGACAGCTAATGCACCACCTACAGTTAATGCACCACCCACACCCTACAGCTAATTACACCACCCACCACCTACAGCTAATGCACCTCCCACCGCCTACAGCTAATGCACCACCCACCGCATACAGCTAATGCACCTCCCACCGCCTACAGCTAATGCACCACCCACCGCCTACAGCTAATGCACCACCCACCGCATACAGCTAATGCACCACCCACCGCCTACAGTTAATGCACCACCCACCGCCTACAGCTAATGCACCTCCCATCGCCTACAGCTAATGCACCTCCCATCGCCTACAGCTAATGCACCACCCACTGCCTACAGCTAATGCACCACCCACCGCCTACAGCTAATGCACCACCCACCGCCTACAGCTAATGCACCACCCACCGCCTACAGGTAATGCACCACCCACCGCCTACAGCTAATGCACCTCCCACCGCCTTCAGCTAATGCACCACCCACCACCTACAGCTAATTCACCACCCACCACCTACAGCTAATGCACCACCCACCACCTACAGCTAATTACACCACCCACCACCTACAGCTAATGCACCACCTACAGCTAATTACACCACCCACCACCTACAGCTAATGCACCACCTACAGCTAATTACACCACCCACCACCTACAGCTGATGCACCACCTACAGCTAATTACACCACCCACCACCTACAGCTAATGCACCACCGCCAACAGCTAATTACACCACCCACCGCCTACAGCTAATGCACCACCCACCGCCTACAGCTAATGCACCACCCACCACCTACAGATAATGCACCACCCACCACCTACAGCTAATGCACCACCCACCACCTACAGCTAATGCACCACCCACCACCTACAGCTAATGCACCACCGCCTACAGCTAATTACACCACCCACCGCCTACAGCTAATGCACCACCCACCGCCTACAGCTAATGCACCACCCACCGCCTACAGCTAATGCACCACCCACCACCTACAAATACAGCAGCTGTCTGAGAGAAGTGATGACGGTCTGGATCAAGAGGGACCCATCAGACCCACTAGAGTCCTGCAGAGTTCACCTTACATGGACAGGATGTAGAACTGTGGTTATCTGGAGGACGACAACTGAAGATCTAAACTTATAAAGGGTTTCTATTTATAGAGTTTAACTTTAGAGGAAGCAGAGGAGGAGGAAGATAAATTTAAATTAAATTAAATTACAAAGAAATTTAACTTTTGTCATTTTAAAAAACGTTACTCTAAATCAAAAGAAAATCATGAGTTGATACAGAAACGTAATCTTTGAGTGAAGCTGCTTTTAAACACAGTTTAAAACACATATAGTGTGTGTGTGTGTGGCTCAGCGGACCGTGAACGCGGCGCATTAAATATCGCATTAAAAACTATACTACCCACAAACCCCCGCGGCGAAAACATGTAAGGAAATCCGACAGCAAGCGGATTTCCTTACATGTTCTCGCCGCAGGGGTCTGTGGGTAGTGTAGTTTTCGGATTATTGTAATAATCCCACAGACAGGCAGAGGGGGGGGGGGGTTCTGAACGACACCTCTGATCACGACAGAGATGCGCGAGCTCCAAGCAAGAAGCAGCTCGTGCGAGAATAAAAAGGGATAAAGTTGAGCTCTGATCTGACCACCGCTCGTTGTGCTCCTGAACGCATCATCTGACGTTCTGCTCTGCTCATGAACGCACCACCACCAGAGGAGGACCAGGGCCGTTTCCTGGAGCATCGGATCCGCCTGAGAGTCACTGATCAGCGGCTTAGCAGCACCACAGCACCGCGGAGCAGAAACGGAGGACATTGAAACATATATATATATATATTAAATTTGTTCTTTAAAGAGCTTTAACTCTCCCCCCCCCTCCCATCTCCCCCCACTAGTCCGGGTTAGCTCGGCTCGGCTCGTCCTGCTGAACTTAGCTAGCTCCTGCTAGCTCCAGCTAGCTAAACTAAGCTAAGCTAAGTCTAGTTTAGATATTTAGCTTTTATTTTTCTTCCAACCTGCAGCTCCAGAAGGAGGAAGCATGTCTGAGAAAGAGCCGAACAAACTGTCCACCACCGAGAGACCCGTAAAAGGTTTGTCACGTTTATTTCTCGGTTCTTTTCTTGCAGGAAGTTAACGAAGAGCTAAATGTGAGCAGATTGTTCAGTTTAACGGTAACAACACACGTTAACCGGTCATTAACGCGTTTGTTTTTGGGTAGATCGTGGTGCTTACTACCCTTAAACTACCAACACCATCTTTATAATGAGGTAGTCCGGTTATGAAGAAGTTAATCAATCCAAGCTCAGCTAATGAGTTAGCTTGTTAGCTTAGCTGTCCGGACGTCCAGATGTCAGCTATCTGTCGGAATCAGTTTCAATCTGACTCTCAACGTACATACATAGAATATACAAAGAAACAATAAAACGTATAAAGAATAAAAACAAGGACATTAAAGACGACAAAGTAGAACAGAGAAACTAAGCATACACATTTAACATGAAGTACTATGTGTGATATAAATGTAACTTCTGACATCCAGCTGTTAGAATGCGTTCATGTTCTCTGATGTGGAAATGTGATTTAAGGTGGAAACATAACGTCGTGTGATGAAATACTGTTATGGTTGTGGATGTAAATGAAGTGCTGCAGTGTGTGTGTGTGTGTGTGGGGGGGGTGGTGTGTGGGTGTGTTGGCCTGGATGTAAGACAAGTCTTCTCTTTCCAACAGCTGTTTTTAGAAAATGAAGAAGACCTTGTATCCTGGATTACTCATTTTATATCTCTATACCGATAACTATCGCAATATATTGCATGTTTTCTGGTAATGATCAAACTTAAATATAGATATTTGTATTAGTGCTGGGTGGTATGACCAAAAATGTGCATCAGGGTATTTTGTAGGATTCTGGCGGTTTCACGGTATATCACGGTATTTTTTTTCCCCGCGTTAACGCATTAATTAATTAACGCCGAAAATTATTTTATCGCGTGTTTAATTATTAAGCTGACATTTTAACACAAGAACCGGCAGCGAGTGGTGAACAGCTGTTTGTGTGGCGTCTCTTCCGTCTCCTTCACCTACATTCCCCTGGGTCCTAAGTCCCTCCAAGTACAGCTTCTTATCACCCGCTATGTACCAACGTACATTTATAACAAATACCACACAGACCCAGCTCCTCTCTTGGGCACAGACTCTATCGGTGCATCTCCGGTCTGTCTTTGTTCATCCTGCATCGCTCTGTTCTCTTCTTTAATGTAACGTTACTGTAGCGACGGAGCCTCTCCCAGCTGTTAACACACTGCTGTGCTAGCGGGCTAACTAGCGAGCTCTACCCAGCATGCCGTTCAGCGGTGTAATTTTATAAATGTACAATTATTAGTGTTACAAACTGTTGTGTCGTGGTGTTTTACTCTGTTAAAGAGCGTTAGTTGTGGGTTGTTAGTTGTTATAAAGTTATAACCATGATTAGGGTTCCCTCTCAATACACTCAAGACAACTAGCTCCTAGTGTAGCGCTCCTAGCGGCGAACAATATATTTAGCTGCCTGTTGAAGACAGACAGCAGTTGTTTCGGCTGTGCACCGACGGTATGAAGGTGGTTGAACAATTCATATCATACGGGAAATTAAAACCGGTATACCGCCCAGCACTACTTTGTATACTCCTGAGTGAAATAAATACTTAACAAACTCATTTTATAAAGAACTTTAGTGTAAAATTAACATGAGTCCCTCCATGTACAGCTTCTTATCACCGTCTACTACCAACGTACATTTATAACAAATACCACACATATTACGGTAATCAGCGTTGCATATGTGTCTGACCCAAATACCTTTTGTTCTTCAGTCTTTGTTCATCCTGCATCTCTCTGTTCTGTTCTTTAATGTAACGTTACTATAGCGACAGAGCCTCTCCCAGCTGTTAGCAGACTGTTAGCTAGCTTTACCCAGCATGCAGTTCGGCGGTGAAATTTTATAAATGTACAATTATTAGAGCTACAAATTGTTTATGTGTCACAAACTGTTGCGTCGTGGTGTTTTGTTGTTACAGAGCGTTAGTTGTGGGTTATTAGTTGTTGTTATAAAGTTATGACCATGACTAGGGTTCCCTCTCAATACAGGTAAGAGAACTAGCTCCGACCACAGCGCTCTCAGCGGCAAACAATATATTTTGCTGCCTGTTGAGGAGCGACAGAAGTTGTTTTCGGCTGTGCACCGGTATGACGGTATATGAAAAATTCTTATCCTACAGGAACTTAAAACCGGTATACCGCCCAGCCCTAGTCTGTAGCCTGCAGGTCTGTAGCGGGTCACAGACCTTAAAGACGGTTGTTCTCTGATACTTTGAAACCAGGTCTAAACTAAACAGTAAACCAGCTCTTCTGGTTTTAGTTTAGTTTTTCTGACTTTGTTTCCTCGATGGTTCGCTCTGACACTTTGATAAAAACATGTAAATATATTTGAATGTTGAGGATTAAATATGGAGAAATGAAGCGGTCCTGGTTCTAGTGACGCTGGTCCTCAGATAGTGAAACATGAACTACAGACGGTGATTGATCAGCTGGTCGACTGACAGAAAACAACATGAAGATATTCTGATAATCAATCAAAACATCTTCTGATTTTCTCTGAAAAATATAATTTAAACTGAATGTTTGGGTTTTGAAGATGTCACTCTGGAACATTGCGAAATACTTTATTATAGAAAAACAATCTGCACATTATTACGCAATACGAATGATAATTGCAGCGGTAAATTACTTAATTAAATACTTGTAATACTTATAATACCATTGTTTCCTACAGATAGACTTCACTATTAACTACTAGTTAGTATTTATTCAACCAGCAGGACGGTGAGGTCACGTGTCTCTAGCTCAACGGCCTCATTTGATTGGCTCAGAGGGTTAACGAGGATTATCAGTGTGAAGCTGCAGGAGAGCGTCAACTCGTTAAAGATGGATGCTGGAGGACAGACGGACAGACTAGCTTTCAGTGTGCAGCTGGTTCAGAGTGTATTTATTCACCTGTGATGTTTGTGTTGTTTGTTGCTCTGATGTTGACCTGCTGATATTTGCTCGTTAACCAATCCGAGCTCAGAAACAGAAACAAAGAACCGTCTGTTTGATTATTTTTGGTTTTGTTTACATTTGACTGTCAGCTGACCACAGAGACGGGGTTATACAACCAGGAAGTAACAGACTTTATGGGACGTCCTGCTATAAGTGAGACGTTCACTGACATGTGGACGTTTTCTTTAAAGTGAAGTCAGTGCTTCATGTGTTAAAGCTGCATTCTCTCTAGTGTCCACCAGGGGGCGACTCCTCTGGTTGTATAGAAGTCTATGAGAAAATTACTCTACTTCTCTCTTGATTTATTACCTCAGTAAACATTGTAAACATGAGTTTATGGTCTCAATCTCTAGTTTCAAGTCTTCTTCAATACAGCATGATGTTCATTTAGTACATTATGGTCCATTTAGAGTCACACAGACCATAAAGCAGGGGATGCTTTAGGGCGGGGCTACAGGGTGATTGACAGGACTCTGTCACTTGGTCTCCAGTGACTGGTTTCTTCTTCTTCTGGTGATGAACCAGTTCAGAGCTCCAGCTCAATGTGTGACCTGGTTTGGTTTCAGAGTCTCTAAACTAGACCACTGGGCCGTGTGTGTGTGTGTGTATGTGTGTGTGTTTGTAGTGATCTCATTTCCCTCTCTGAAGCTCCTCCATGTGTCCTCATAAAAAGATGTAAAGTGAAGAGTTCATATCTTCTCTGTCTGTAACACCTCACGCTGTATTCAGGAAAACACAAAATATCTTCTGAGAATATGAGTTCTCTGTCCTAATTTGCTATAAAATACTCGAACTGAACCTCCAGATATTAAACACGTGATCGTACTAAATATGTCAGATTTATATTTGACTGCCTGACCAAAGGAAGAAGCCTCACTCTGTTACGGTGGATTAGATCACTTCAGCTCATAAACTTAATATTTCTGAATCAGGTCAGATGTGTCAGATTTAGTATCTACAGCTGTCAGTAAAGAAGTAGAAGTCTCTCATTAGTTTGTGACGTTATGAAGTCTCTAATTCAGTGTTTTGGACGTCACCACTCTGCTTTATGGTCTGTTAGAGACCTGTCAATCACTGTGTAGCCCCGCCCTAAAGCATCCCCTGCTTTATGGTCTGTTTGACTCTAAATGGACCATAATGTACTAAATGAACATCATGCTGTATTGAAGAAGACTTGAAACTAGAGATTGAGACCATAAACTCATGTTTACAATGTTTACTGAGGTAATAAATCAAGAGAGAAGTAGAGTCATTTTCTCATAGACTTCTATACAACCAGAGGAGTCGCCCCCTGGTGGACACTAGAGAGGATGCAGCTTTAACACATGAAGCACTGACTTCACTTTAAAGAACCGGAGGTTGTTTCCAGGTTCAGATACATATTGATTTAATATTTATGTAGATATGAGGATCTTGTCTCTGTGAGTCTCTGGTGTTTCCTCCTCTGTCTTCAGGTCGAGTCTCAACATGTTTGAACTCTCATGACGTCTCCAGAGTCACTGATGGAGTCAGAATAACAACACACGTCTGGTTTATATATAATAATCTATAGAGTTCATATATTCAGAGAAAACATTTCACATTTAAGAACCTGGAACCAGGAAATATTTTATTTTACGTCTGTCTTTATTGTTTTATTTCCAGTCAGTGATGACACAGACACAGGTGCCACCTTTTAAATGCACTTTTAGCCTTATTGTCTTATTATAATTAGAAACATTAAAATGACGGTTAACAACAGAGAACGTCTAAGATTGTCTCATTATAAAAAGCTGTGTAAACAATAGTCCGCTATGTGTGTGAGTGACTCTTGTCCGTCTGGCCGTCCCCCGGTAGCGGTCCCGTACCCCCCCGGTACCCGTCTGTCTGTAAAGGACCTGTACGTGGACGGGAGGCCCAGCGTGGAGGTCCTGAAGGCTCACCTGGTGAAGGAGGGTCGTGTGGAGGAGGAGACGGCTCTGAGGATCATCAACGACGGAGCAGCCATCCTACGCCAGGAGAAGTGTATGCTGGAGGTGGAGGCGCCCATCACAGGTAAACACGCACCCGTCACGGGTCAAATATATAACTTTTATTATTTCAAAATCATTTTAATAATATACAATTGTTGAGTTTTCTGTTTTAAATCACAGTAAAGTAAATATAAATATAATATATACACACTGAGACATTTAGATATATGTCATATTTCACTGTTTTCTGATATTTTGTACAATAAATGGACATTTTTATAACTTCCAACAAAAACAATTCTAAAATCCAATAATTACATCTTCTAAAATGTTTTCTTTGTCTCTTCTGTTTAAAAAGTGAATATTTTCTGATTTTGGTCGCACAAAACGAGATATTTAAAATATTTCATATACGACAGTGAGCTGCTGTAAATACCTGGGTGTTCAGTAGGAACCAATGTCCTCAGGAGGACACGGTGTTGACAGACAGACCAACATGCTGTTGAGCTTTAACGTGTGTGTGTGTGTGTGTGTGTGTGTGTGTGTGTGTGTGTGTGTGTGTGTGTGTGTGTGTGTGTGTGTGTGTGTGTGTGTGTGTGTGTGTGTGTGTGTGTGTGTGTGTGTGTGTGTGTGTGTGTGTGGCCCCCCCAGTGTGTGGAGACGTCCACGGACAGTTCTTCGACCTGATGAAGCTGTTCGAGGTCGGAGGATCACCCAGCAGCACCAGATACCTGTTCCTGGGGGACTACGTAGACCGAGGATACTTCAGCATCGAGGTAGAGACACACACACACAGGGACACACACACATCTCTGACATTTGGAGTGGCGGCCTGCTGCTCGGGCTTAGCAGAGCGTCTTTAAATAGTGGAAGAAATGAAAGACACACACTCAGTGCCCCGCCCACTTCTGCTGGTGGCTGAAGAGTTTATGCTTTTGTTCTTTTACAGTTTCTGTGTGAACTTCACTATTTGTGCAGAACAAAATAAACATTAATAAGAAGACGAAAATCCTCTGTTGCGTCGTTCGTCGTTAGTCAGATTCTCATCTTTCCGATGGTCCTTGAACACATCACATGTGACGAATGCTTCAGTCAGAAAAAACAACAGAAACGAAGCTCAAAATCGTGATATTTCATCAAAACATTTTATTCTTCATGTTCTCATATAAATGTCTCCTCTAATAAAGAGTTCACTTTAACCAGAGTGTGTTAAACATTAAAGTGTGAAACTATGACGTCATGATGGATTAATCTGAGACCAACAGTCATGTGACTACAAGGAGGAGACACTTAAGGAGAGGTTGTAAAATATAAATAGTTGAATATATTTATAGCATGTGGAGCCTACATGTTGTTCTAACATTGGTAACTCTTCAAACGTGTTGGATATTTAAATTCCATTTCTGTTTTTAATGATTTTATTATTCTCACTAAAGACATGTTCTTGTTCTCTCTACTTCTACTCGTGATGGTTCTGTTTCTATAGAGGAGCAGCACTTTATAGTAAAGAGCTCCTTCTCTTGCATCGACTCCTCATGCTGAGTCCCGTGGACCAGTCTGTCACACACATACGTGTAGACATGTCTGTATGTCCTAAACCGTTCATGTGATATTGCTGTTATATCCGTTAAATGAAAGAGTCTCCACTTCATCCACACATTCACTGCTTCATCTCAAATCCATTACAGTCGTGTAAAGAAGAGACATTAGGAAAGTCCAGTCACGCTCCAAATACTTCAACTGAGTCAACACAAATGAAAGGAAGAAGCTGAGATTGTTTCTTTGTCATTAAAATCACTGATCAATCAAAAGGGTTAAATCAGCAGGATTACTGGATATTTACCTTTTACGTGGTTAGTGTGTGTGTGTGTATCTACAGTGTGTTACTGCATCATATCTACGTGTGTGTGTGTGTGTGTGTGTGTGTGTGTGTGTATCTACAGTGTGTTACTGCATCATATCTACGTGTGTGTGTGTGTGTGTGTGTATCTACAGTGTGTTACTGCATCATATCTACCTGTGTGTGTGTGTGTGTGTGTGTATCTACAGTGTGTTACTGCATCATATCTACCTGTGTGTGTGTGTGTGTGTGTGTGTGTGTGTGTGTATCTACAGTGTGTTACTGCATCATATCTACCTGTGTGTGTGTGTGTGTGTGTGTATCTACAGTGTGTTACTGCATCATATCTACCTGTGTGTGTGTGTGTGTGTGTATCTACAGTGTGTTACTGCATCATATCTACCTGTGTGTGTGTGTGTGTGTGTGTATCTACAGTGTGTTACTGCATCATATTTACCTGTGTGTGTGTGTGTGTGTGTATCTACAGTGTGTTACTGCATCATATTTACACGTGTGTGTGTGTGTGTATCTACAGTGTGTTACTGCATCATATTTACGTGTGTGTGTGTGTATCTACAGTGTGTTACTGCATCATATTTACCTGTGTGTGTGTGTGTGTGTGTATCTACAGTGTGTTACTGCATCATATTTACACGTGTGTGTGTGTGTGTATCTACAGTGTGTTACTGCATCATATTTACCTGTGTGTGTGTGTGTGTGTGTATCTACAGTGTGTTACTGCATCATATTTACCTGTGTGTGTGTGTGTGTGTGTATCTACAGTGTGTTACTGCATCATATTTACACGTGTGTGTGTGTGTGTATCTACAGTGTGTTACTGCATCATATTTACACGTGTGTGTGTGTGTGTGTGTGTGTATCTACAGTGTGTTACTGCATCATATTTACACGTGTGTGTGTGTATCTACAGTGTGTTACTGCATCATATTTACGTGTGTGTGTGTGTGTGTGTCTCTCTACAGTGTGTTCTGTTCCTGTGGGTGCTGAAGATCAACCATCCCAACACCCTCTTCCTCCTCAGAGGGAACCACGAGTGCCGGCATCTCACAGAGTACTTCACCTTCAAACAGGAGTGTAAGTCCTCGACCCTCACACCTCCTAAACAAACCCCTGTACGTGTGTGTGTAACATGTGTGTGTCCTGCAGGTAAAATCAAGTACTCAGAGAGGGTCTATGACGCCTGTATGGATGCGTTCGACTGCCTGCCTCTGGCTGCTCTCCTCAACCAGCAGTTCCTCTGTGTTCACGGAGGCCTGAGCCCCGAAGTCACCTGTCTGGACGACATCCGGAAGGTAAACCGCTAACACCAAGCATACTCCCGTTTATATTCTACATGAAGGTCGTTATACGATGTAGAATAATGCTGCCGTCTCTGTCAGAGAAAAGTCGACTGCTAAAGTAGTAAAGTATACAATATTTCCCTCTGAGATGAAGTTCAGCTGTTTAAAGCATATTTAAAAGGCTGTAAATGTAAAGAGTTTATGCAGTAAGAGCTGAGATGAATCCATTAGTTTACTGACAAACGATAAATAAAATAGATGAAAGTTTTCCTTCATT
>NW_027466551.1:347500-395000 GCF_050575085.1 Anarhichas minor | reverse complement strand
GTGTCGATGCTGCACAGCTTTAAGCAGCATTTATGTAAAGATGGAGGTGAAAAATGTCATTTAAACCGGCAGAAGCTTCAACACACAGCAAACGCATCAATCTAAACCAGTGGTTCTCAACTGGTCTGGCTGCAAGACCCACCATCACCCTTTAATGACAAGCCGCGACCCAAATTTTCAACTTCTCAAATGTATTTAATGAAAAGATGGAGCTGTTTGAACCTGAGCTGAAGATGTCCTCTGCAGTCGTAGTGTAGGAGCTCTCTAGTGCAGAGAACTTGTTCCTGTCCGTCCCCGTCCCACATGTTTCACGTAAACCAGTAAAACGGCTTCATGCTTTCTTGTGCCAGAACCTCGCTGCACAAAACACACTGAGGTTTTTGCCCTCTTTTGTCCTCAATGTAAGAAAATCCATATCTCATGTAGTCTGTGTCATACTTGCATTTTGCCAATTAACATGAAACCAAACTTTGTGGGTGTTCTTCTATGCTGTGAATTGGCGGGTATCTATTAGCATTACATGGCATTAACGCCAAATACTGTTAAGCTGTGTGAATAAAATAAAAGCACAGGATTTTTTTTTTTCTTCAGGCAAAGGCCCGCGACCCACTGAAAACGGGTCACTGATCTAAACAATACATGATAAAAGACTGTTATTCTTCTAAATCCATACTTCTGGCTCTGTGTAAACATGTTATAAACATCATGTTACGTTACGCTAACATGACGCCAGCATGGCGCAAGCATGACATGCCGCTCCGAGCCTTAAAGCCACCGGAGTAAATTAGATCCGTCATTAATATCATGTTTCACAGAGTTATGAATCACGTGACACAGAACCAGAGAGACGTCATGATGAGTTCTCAGCTCTCTGTAAACGTGTTACATGAAGCTGCCTTTTAATAAATCAAATGATTATTCATTTCATACTCTGTTCTGTAACTTTTATTCTCGTCTTATTCTCTTTTAACTGGTTTTAATTTTCTATTCTCTTGTTTTTTTGATAAATTTGCCTTTTTAATAAACAGTTATTTATCACTGAATAGAAGATCAGTTGGCAGCTATTTTATAAATCAATGTAATTGATGTAAAAATGTTATTTTTTTAAAAGCAAGAATACCAAAAGTTCTTTGGTTCCAGCTTCTCAAATGTGAATATTTACATTTCTTTATCATTTATGACGGAGTGAATATCTTTAGTTGATGGTTATCAGAGTGAAGCATCACTGTTCTATGAACTGATGATCTCTAAATGAAGCCTTTACATGTTGTGACTGACTGAACTTGTGCTCTCAGTCACAGAGATGCTGGTGAACGTGTTGAACATCTGCTCTGACGACGAGCTGATGTCAGAAGGAGACGACACGTGTGAAGGTAAGAGGAAGTAGCACCTTCATCGCCATCATCATCACACCTCTCTGCTGCTTCTTTTCATTTAGTTAAAGACTTTAACACTTCCCCTCTTCTGAAGGAACTCTTCATTGTGTGTGTGTGTGTGTGTGTGTGTGTGTGTGTGTGTGTTATTGAATAGAAGTGTGGTGTTGCCATGGTGAGCTGTAGTGAAGCTTCTTCTTCACTGAATGTAATAATGTAGAAGAAGGTGAGGTGTGAAGGGGTTAAAGGACCGAGTCTCCATGTTCATGATGGTTGAACAGACTTCATTCATAAAGGTCTTGTAATGCACAGGTTTGATCTACAGAGTTTGGACTGAAGGAGACGTGAAGATGAAATGTTTACTTCTAGTCTGATGCTGTGAAGTTGTTCCACACGGTGTAGACGTTGAGGCTGTGGAGCTTCAGAACATGGAGAACGTTGATGTTCTTCTTCTGTCCTCCTGCCTCCAGGAGGAACTCCAGCCGTGAGGAAGGAGGTGATCAGAAACAAGATCCGGGCGATTGGAAAGATGGCTCGAGTGTTCTCTGTGCTGCGGTGAGTCTCTAGTCTCTGCTCTCTGCGTGTAGCTGAACGTCTCCATGTTCACCAGCTTAACCTGTTTCTGACTGTGGATGAACTCTTCTCTCTGGTTCACAGTATAAAGATGTTTATCAGTCTATCGTAGTAGAAACTCCTCTCGTCTCACTCGTGCTCCACTTCACCCAAAGCCAATGACTTGTCCTGATTGTCCTCTTTCCTTCCCGAGGAAGTGTGTCTCCATCGTTTGTCCTCTAATGATGAAGAAGTTATTTCAAGACCTCAACTCTTCCTCTTTTAGTTCTTATGTGTGATTTAAGTTTCTCCACTTCTGCTTTCTGCTGACGACAACGTCTCTACTGCAGTACAAGTACTACTACTGTAGTAATACACTAACTATGAAGAAGTACTCTGATCCTTTACTGCAGTTCAAGTACTACTACTGTAGTAATACACTGACTATGAAGAAGTACTCTGATCCTCTACTGCAGTACAAGTACTACTACTGTAGTAATACACTGACTATGAAGAAGTACTCTGATCCTCTACTGCAGTACAAGTACTACTACTGTAGTAATACACTGACTATGAAGAAGTACCACATACATTTAAAAACATCACTACTGTCCCTTTAATAAGAATAAACTCAGTGGTCCTATGATGGATCCCTGAGGAACACCAGATAAAAAAAACACGGATTGTAAACTTGTAAATAGCGGGTTTAATAAAGTTGTAATTGAATCACTGATGTGTGTGTGTGTTCACAGAGAGGAGAACGAGAGTGTGTTGCAGCTGAAGGGTTTGACCCCGACAGGAACGCTGCCGGTGGGAGTTTTGTCCGGCGGTCGGAGAACTCTGCAGAGCGGTGAGAACCAACACAGCCGAGCATCCCACCAAAATACACACTGAGAGACCGACCCTGAACGCTCTGAGAGACCGACCCTGAACGCTCTGAGAGACCGACCCTGAACGCTCTGAGAGACCGACCCTGAAGGCTCTGAGAGACCGACCCTGAACGCTCTGAGAGACCGACCCTGAACGCTCTGAGAGACCGACCCTGAAGGCTCTGAGAGACCGACCCTGAAGGCTCTGAGAGACCGACCCTGAAGGCTCTGAGAGACCGACCCTGAAGGCTCTGAGAGACCGACCCTGAAGGCTCTGAGAGACCGACCCTGAAGGCTCTGAGAGACCGACCCTGAAGGCTCTGAGAGACCGACCCTGAAGGCTCTGAGAGACCGACCCTGAAGGCTCTGAGAGACCGACCCTGAAGGCTCTGAGAGACCGACCCTGAAGGCTCTGAGAGACCGACCCTGAAGGCTCTGAGAGACCGACCCTGAACTCTCAGAGACCGACCCTGAACTCTCAGAGACCGACCCTGAACTCTCAGAGACCGACCCTGAACTCTCAGAGACCGACCCTGAACTCTCAGAGACCGACCCTGAACTCTCAGAGACCGACCCTGAACTCTCAGAGACCGACCCTGAACGCTCTGAGAGACCGACCCTGAACCCTCTGACAGACTGACTCTGAGAGACTGACCCTGAACCCTTTGAGAGACTGACTCTGAGAGACTGACCCTGAACCCTTTGAGAGACTGACCCTGAACCCTCTGAGAGACTGACCCTGAACCCTCTGAGAGACCGACCCTGAGAGACCGACCCTGAACCCTCTGAGAGACTGACTCTGAGAGACTGACTGAACCCTTTGAGAGACTGACTCTGAGAGACTGATTCTGAACCCTTTGAGAGACTGACTCGGAGAGACTGACTCTGAGAGACTGACTCTGAGAGACTGACCCTGAACCCTCTGAGAGACACATGTTGTTTGTCTAACATTCCATTATGCATTGATAACGTTCTCTCTCTCCATTCGTTTTGGGCTCTTCTACCGACACTTACACAGCCACCGTAGAGGCAGAGGAGGCAAAAGGTATGCAACTGTCTGTTTCCTGTCTCCTGTCTCTGTGTCCTTACCTGTCTCTACCTGTCCTTAGCTGTCTCTTGATGTGATGAAGTCTCCTTTCTTTTAAATCCTGTTGTTTTAATGTGGCTCATATTACTTTAATATTATAAGTAGTAACTCTATTACTTTAGTATTATAAGTAGTATATATGTGCTTTATTAACTCTATTACTTTAGTATTATAAGTAGGATATATGTGCTTTATTAACTCTATTACTTTAGTATTATAAGTAGGATATATGTGCTTTATTAACTCTATTACTTTAGTATTATAAGTATTATATATGTGCTTTATTAACTCTAATACTTTAGTATTATAAGTAGGATATATGTGCTTTATTAACTCTATTACTTTAGTATTATAAGTATTATATATGTGCTTTATTAACTCTATTACTTTAGTATTATAAGGAGGATATATGTGCTTTATTAACCTTATTACTGTAGTATTATAAGTAGGATATATGTGCTTTATTAACTATTACTTTAGTATTATAAGTAGTATATATTTTCACTGAACTCAAACTAAAGTAACAACAAAGTGATGCCGTTCTCTTTGTGTTGAGTCAGCTCATCTTTCTGCTCAGCTTTTACGATTATTTTGTCCAGTCCATTTATATCAACGAGGGTAGACAAAATAACAGAAACACCTCGTTGACTGTAACAGACCTGTTTTATTTATTAATGGTATTTACATCATAGCAGTAAATAATTAGCATTATAATTGTTATTAGTAGTAGTAGTAGTAGCACTACTATAATAATGCTTATTATTATGATTACTATAATCATAATAATGATTAATAATAATAATTACTACTACTATAGTAATAATGTCATTAATGTTTATTGTTTTAATAATGTGAATGAGAATAACAGCAGTGAAATGTCTCTTTACTAAAAGTCTGTTTCTTTGTCTTCATGCCATCCTCGTCCTGTTCTGAAGTAAGTGTTCTCTGCTGGTCTAACCAGTGCTCCCAGTATCCTGTATTCATAAACCAGTAATAACTGTACTCATGAACTAATAATAACTATTCATAAACCAGTAATAACTGTATTCATAAACCAGTAATAACTATTCATAAACCAGCAATAACTATTAAAAAAACAGTAATATCTGTATTAAAAAAACAGTAATAACTGTATTAAAAAACAGTAATAACTACTAAAAAAACAGTAATAACTGTACTCAAAAACCAGTAATAACTGTATTCATGAACCAGTAACATTCATAAACCAGTAATAACTGTATTCATGAACCAGTAATAACTGTATTCATGAACCAGTAATAACTATTCAAATACCAGTAATAACTGTACTCAAAAACCAGTAATAACTGTATTCAAAAACCAGTAATAACTGTATTCAAAAACCAGTAGTAACTGTACTCAAAAAACAGTAATAACTGTACTCAAAAACCAGTAATAATTGTATTCAAAAACCAGTAATAATTGTATTCAAAAACCAGTAATAACTGTATTCAAAAACCAGTAATAACTATTCAAAAACCAGTAATAACTATTCAAAAGCCAGTAATAACTATTCATTAACCAGTAATAACTATTCATAAACCAGTAATAACTATTCATAAACCAGTAATAACTATTCATAAACCAGGAATAACTATTCATAAACCAGGAATAACTATTCATAAACCAGTAATAACTATTCATAAACCAGTAATAACTATTCATAAACCAGTAATAACTATTCATAAACCAGTAATAACTATTCATAAACTAGTAATAACTATTCATAAACTAGTAATAACTATTCATAAACCAGTAATAACTATTCATAAACCAGTAATAACTGTATTCAAAAACCAGTAATAACTATTCAAAAACCAGTAATAACTGTATTCAAAAACCAGTAATAACTGTATTCAAAAACCAGTAATTGTATTCAAAAACCAGAAATAACTGTTTTCAAAAACCAGTAATAACTATTCAAAAACCAGTAATAACTATTCAAAAACCAGTAATAACTGTATTCAAAAACCAGTAATTGTATTCAAAAACCAGAAATAACTGTATTCAAAAACCAGTAATAACTATTCAAAAACCAGTAATAACTATTCAAAAACCAGTAATAACTATTCAAAAACCAGTAATAACTATTCAAAAACCAGTAATAACTATTCAAAAACCAGTAATAACTATTCAAAAACCAGGAATAACTATTCAAAAACCAGGAATAACTGTATTCAAAAACCAGGAATAACTGTATTCAAAAACCAGGAATAACTGTATTCAAAAACCAGGAATAACTGTACTCAAAAACCAGTAGTAACTGTACTCAAAAACCAGTAATAATTGTATTCAAAAACCAGTAATAATTGTATTCAAAAACCAGTAATAACTGTATTCTAAAACCAGTAATAACTATTCAAAAACCAGTAATAACTATTCAAAAACCAGTAATAACTATTCAAAAACCAGTAATAACTATTCAAAAACCAGTAATAACTATTCATTAACCAGTAATAACTATTCATAAACCAGTAATAACTATTCATAAACCAGTAATAACTATTCATAAACCAGTAATAACTATTCATAAACCAGGAATAACTATTCATAAACCAGGAATAACTATTCATAAACCAGTAATAACTATTCATAAACCAGTAATAACTATTCATAAACCAGTAATAACTATTCATAAACCAGTAATAACTATTCATAAACCAGTAATAACTATTCATAAACCAGTAATAACTATTCATAAACCAGTAATAACTATTCATAATCCAGTAATAACATTTATAAACCAGTAATAACATTTATAAACCAGTAATAACTATTCATAAACTAGTAATAACTATTCATAAACTAGTAATAACTATTCATAAACTAGTAATAACTATTCATAAACTAGTAATAACTATTCATAAACCAGTAATAACTATTCATAAACCAGTAATAACTGTATTCAAAAACCAGTAATAACTGTATTCAAAAACCAGTAATAACTGTATTCAAAAACCAGTAATAACTGTATTCAAAAACCAGTAATAACTATTCAAAAACCAGTAATAACTATTCAAAAACCAGTAATAGCTATTCAAAAACCAGTAATAACTATTCAAAAACCAGTAATAACTATTCAAAAACCAGTAATAACTATTCAAAAACCAGTAATAGCTATTCAAAAACCAGTAATAGCTATTCAGAAACCAGTAATAACTGTATTCATGAACCAGTAATAACTGTATTCATAAACCAGTAATAACTATTCATAAACCAGTAATAACTATTCATGAACCAGTAATAACTGTATTCATGAACCAGTAATAAATGTATTCATGAACAAGTAATAACTGTATTCATGAACAAGTAATAACTGTATTCATGAACAAGTAATAACTGTATTCATGAACCAGTAATAACTATTCATGAACCAGTAATAACTATTCATGAACCAGTAATAACTATTCAAGAACCAGTAATAACTATTCAAGAACCAGTAATAACTATTCATGAACCAGTGATGACTGTGTTCATGAACCAGTGATGACTGTGTTCATGAACCAGTGATGACTGTATTCATGAACCAGTGATGACTGTATTCATGAACCAGTGATGACTGTATTCATGAACCAGTAATGACTGTATTCAAGAACCAGTAATGACTGTATTCAAAAACCAGTAATAACTGTATTCAAAAACCAGTAATAACTATTCAAAAACCAGTAATAACTATTCAAAAACCAGTAATAACTATTCATTAACCAGTAATAACTATTCATAAACCAGTAATAACTATTCATAAACCAGGAATAACTATTCATAAACCAGGAATAACTATTCATAAACCAGGAATAACTATTCATAAACCAGGAATAACTATTCATAAACCAGGAATAACTATTCATAAACCAGTAATAACTATTCATAAACCAGTAATAACTATTCATAAACCAGTAATAACTATTCATAAACCAGTAATAACTATTCATAATCCAGTAATAACATTTATAAACCAGTAATAACTATTCATAAACCAGTAATAACTATTCATAAACTAGTAATAACTATTCATAAACTAGTAATAACTATTCATAAACTAGTAATAACTATTCATAAACCAGTAATAACTATTCATAAACCAGTAATAACTGTATTCATAAACCAGTAATAACTGTATTCAAAAACCAGTAATAACTGTATTCAAAAACCAGTAATAACTGTATTCAAAAACCAGTAATAACTGTATTCAAAAACCAGTAATAACTATTCAAAAACCAGTAATAACTATTCAAAAACCAGTAATAACTATTCAAAAACCAGTAATAGCTATTCAAAAACCAGTAATAGCTATTCAAAAACCAGTAATAGCTATTCAAAAACCAGTAATAACTGTATTCAGAAACCAGTAATAACTGTATTCATGAACCAGTAATAACTGTATTCATGAACCAGTAATAACTATTCATGAACCAGTAATAACTGTATTCATGAACCAGTAATAACTGTATTCATGAACCAGTAATAACTGTATTCATGAACAAGTAATAACTGTATTCATGAACCAGTAATAACTATTCATGAACCAGTAATAACTATTCATGAACCAGTAATAACTATTCATGAACCAGTGATGACTGTGTTCATGAACCAGTGATGACTGTGTTCATGAACCAGTGATGACTGTGTTCATGAACCAGTGATGACTGTTCATGAACCAGTAATAACTATTGATAAACCAGTAATAACATTTATAAACCAGTAATAACATTTCATAAACCAGTAATAACTATTCATAAACTAGTAATAACTATTCATAAACCAGTAATAACTATTCATAAACCAGTAATAACTATTCATAAACCAGTAATAACTATTCATAAACCAGTAATAACTATTCATAAACCAGTAATAACTATTCATAAACCAGTAATAACTATTCATAAACCAGTAATAACTATTCAAAAACCAGTAATAACTATTCAAAAACCAGTAATAACTGTATTCAAAAACCAGTAATAACTGTATTCAAAAACTAATAACTATTCAAAAACCAGTAATAACTATTCAAAAACCAGTAATAACTATTCAAAAACCAGTGATGACTGTATTCATGAACCAGTGATGACTGTATTCATAAACCTATATATATATATATATATATATATATAGATATATATATATATATAGATATATATATATATATATATAGATATATATATATATAGATATATATATAGATATATAGATATATATATATATCTATATATATATATCTATATATATATATCTATCTATATATATCTATCTATATATATCTATATATATATATCTATCTATATATTTCTATATATATATATATTTCTATATATATATATATATATTTCTATATATATATATATATTTCTATATATTTCTATATATATATATATTTCTATATATATATTTCATGTAAACGTGTCATTTTAAACATAATAAAGTCAGTTTGTTTAGTATATATTCTATGTATAATCTGAATAATATTAGTGTGTGTGTATATATATATTAACGTGTGCTCTGCTCTCCTCTCAGCCGTCCAAGGCTTCGACCCTCAGCATAAGATCCAGAGCTTCGAGGAGGCTCGAGGGCTCGATCGGATCAACGAGAGGATGCCCCCCCGCCGGGACAGCAAGCAGGAGGCCCCCCCCTCCCCCAACAACCTGCCGGACAAGAACGGCACCAACACACAGGCCTAAACCCTCCCCCCCCCCTTATCTGCCTCCTCTCCTCCCTCCTCTCCTTGCTTCCTTCCCTTGCCCTCTTCTCTCCTTTTTAAGAGCAGGAGAAGAGGTCGTTCGGTCCGAGCGACTCTCACCGCGCTTAATTTATTTCATCTATTAAATATCAAAGTTGAGGATTTAACGGGATGAAACCTGTCTGGTCCAGATCCGGTCTGGTCTGGTCTGGTCCAGATCCGGTCTGGTCTGGTCTGGTCCAGAGCCAGTCTGGTCTGGTTCGGTCTTGCAAACCCACTTTACAGTCTGTTGGTTTCTGGGATGACATCTTTTTTTCTATCAGCATTTTATTTTGGTGAGGGAGGAAGTGACGGCGTGTCCACACGCGCATACACGCACACACACACACACACACACACACACACACACACACCCCTTTCTTATGCCAATGATAGTGTGACTGAGCTCTGAGGAGCGAGTATTGACATTTATATTATATTATATGTACATTTTAATTGTTCCCTCTTTTCAATGTGACGGGTTTTTGTTTTGTTTTTTACAGCATTTAGATTTAGGGTTGATTATCCAGAGGGGGGGGGGGGGGTTAAAGGGTTTCTCTGTTTTATAAAACTCTGGTTGATTGTTGAGGTTTGATGAAATCTTAACTCAAGGGTCACTTACTGCGTTCTCTCTGTCGCTCCTCTCTAACGAGACGTGGTAGAAAGCTCCAGAGGAAGCTTAGTAAGTGGTCCTTGAGTTTGTGCTTTTCATGTTTAAAACCAGTTCTGGTGACGTTTTATTAAACAAAGACAAAAGAAGTGAGACGTCGATCCGACGAGAGCTGAAGACGCTAACGTCTCACGATGCGTTCAGGGGCCTGAAGGCTGCAGGATTTCTAACAAATGAGTTGATATTAACTTCATATGTAAACGAGGAAGACCTGATGAAGACCTGCAGGTCTGAGACCTGTTTGAGATATTAAAGAGTCAAATGTTGTGACCATGAACAGAACCGGTGTATAGAAACAGAAGAACCCTTTGAGCACGAGGAGGAGAACCCTGCTTTCATTATTCGTTGTTTTCTTTGTTTTGGGAGCTGTGGTGCGTTCGAGGCCTCTTTTTTCTGAACATATCTCACAGAATGTACAGAAACGTTTCAACTACAATCAAGAGATTTTCTTTCTTTTCAGCTAAATTTACAATGTAAGAAGAGAAGCTGAGGCCTCGTTTCTGTAGATGTTTCACTTCATTCAATAAAATAATCAAATCAAACACGCTGGTCGTGTTTCTTTCAAGGACGTCCGTCTCTCTTCTGCTCTCGGCCGACCAATCAGAAGCCTGCGTGGGTGCTTTGTGTCCGGAGAGGAAGACGAGGCATTGAAACGTGTTGCCTAGCAACACTCAGCCTCCTCTTCATCACCTGCAGCAGAGAAGGTTAACGATGAAGAGGAAGCTGCTTCATACGGGGGAGTTTGAACACGACGTTGAGTCACGAGGACGGTGTGTTCAGGTACTTCACAGATTATTATTTATACTGATGAAGGTTTAAAAACTGCTTAATAAGAATATCAATATATAAACGTATATAAATATATATACGTACATACGGAAGCCCTGACAGGACACTATTCAAATGTTTTAGTCCCTTTGGAAACAAAATATATTTATTTGACATCAATAAAAAATGAATTTAATTCCAGAAGAAATGAAATGTTGAATCTTGGCCGTTCAGGGCTTCCGTACTAACGCTAACATCAAAACAATGAGGTTTGTTTCCTCACATTGAGCAACTCATTCTGTCATCTGATCAATATGTGTTTGTTGGGACCATTTCTCTGGTAGGAAGTAGATCCTCAATAATCAATATTAATAATCAATGTTCATGATGTCATCGATGGCTTAAAGGAACACAAGAGATCAAAGAATCTGTTCTCTGGTTTATTTTAACTACTTTACATCAAACAACAGAAACGAGACCAGATGAGGAAGAAGAGGAGAGCGTGAAGATGACTGAGACAAAGACGCGGCCGTGTTGATTAGTACGAACTGCTCCTTCAAAATAAAGGTAAGTGGAAGTTAATGCGAGGAATAAAAACAACTGTACAGTGATAATATTTTCAAAATAAAAGCATGAAAAGTACAATCATCAAATACATTTATAAATATAAATAAAGTTTACAATCAGTTGAAAACATGAATCGTGAACAGAGGACTGAATGATGTCATGAAGCCGGGTGTTAACAGGAGTTATTGATCAGTCAATAACGAGTATTCATTTATTGATGAGATGAAATCTTCATCAGGTCTACATGATGAATATTATACATATGATAGAGATCGGTTTAGTCAGCGGTAACGATGATCATCAGTCTGAATGATGTCAAACGATAAAATCAGATTCTGATCTTTTATCTGACGTTTGTATGAATTAAAGAGTCAGAAAGACCTGATCAATAACAGCTTAACGGGGAGACGACATCCCTCCTCATCATCATCTTCATCCTCCTCTCTGCAGTCTATAATCAACACTCCTCTCTGCAGTAATTGTTCAGCTTTATTAAAAATGTCCCTTTATAATAAAGCTGTGAATTTTGGCGCTATCGGGCTTCCGTAGGTTGAGTTATCGTGTTTCCAGTGATCCGATTGGTCGGTAGACACAGTAACCACGGCGATGTGATATAGTTAGAAAGTGAACCCGCTTCATGAAACCAGACCTCTGATGAAGATGATGATGATGAAGGTTTGCTAGCAGTAGTGATTATAAGTGCAGGTTATACATGCGAGTAAAGGGTTAATCAGGGCCAGCTGATCTCATCCAGAGACGTGATTGGTTAGTTAGTGTGTGTGCGTGTGTCTCCTCCTCCTCCAAGTAGGCGGGTCATCAAGTATTTGAATGGATGAGGTCACTTCCTGTTAGAAAAGTGAAGCTTTCTTCTTCAGCTCGTTTCGTCTCCACAAAGAAAGACGCTCGAACTCAGACATCGACATCTGGAAGAGCTGCTGGAACTGATCCGGAGCCAGATGTCTCTGAGGAGGAGGAGGAGGAGGAGGAGGAGGGGAAAAGTCAATAATACACAAATTAATATATAATAATAAATAAAATGTTTATTGCTTTCAGTTTTAAATGCTGTTTAACTTAATAATCTTCAGAAAACAAAACTACTTTTTGATAATATATATTATAATTATTGATGCACACACACACACACCTCCAGTCGAGTGCGGTCCACTCCTGGTGGTAGCCTGCAGCGCCCTCTGTGGGTCACAATCAGCGCTTCATAGGGAAGAATCTGAACACAACATCATGAGCTGTAACATCGTCACTTCTTCATCTTTATCAAATATCTGTCACAATAACTGCTTGTTTTATGTTTCATACATTCTAACAATGATATCGTTCATGAACAAAACACGTGTTGATTCACTTTGATTCAGTGACTCAACATCAACTCACCTTCTGCTCCAGAATATTGGGGAGAGAGTTTCCTCTGTCCATCCTCTCCCTCCGAGCATCTCCGTTCTACACACACGCGCACACACACACACACACCGTCGCATGATACCAAGCCAAAAGTAAGTAGAGTTAGAAATCGGAGCATGGTGTAAAGATGCAGATTCAACACACACACACACAAGAGTTTGAGAGACACACGCTCAAAGAAGCTCAAGCCGAGTGCAGGAAGAGTTAGTTTAGACTTGCAGCTGTTCAGTAAAGACTGAAAGGTTAAACACAGATGCTACTGCATATGCCACAGACTGAGCAGACTACACGACATGCAGGCAAAACGTCTGCACATGCCACACAGACGACACAAAGCTGACATGGAGACAACTAGCAGGAGACATGTTGATGACGTAGACGACATGCAGGCAACACACAGCTGACATGCAGACAACACGTCTGCAGTTGACGCGTAGAGGACGCGTAGAGGACGCGTAGAGGACGCGCAGACGACACGTAGACGACATGTAGACATGCTTACCTGAGCAGCTGCAAAGACACGACAGGAAAATCCGACAGTCAGAACATTGAATAAACAACGATTTTAAATCCTGTCATATTATTTTGTGCTCTCAAATTATTATATATGTGACTGTGACATGTGCAAAAAGTTATTAAATACTGTTTGTAAATATTATAATGCTGTGTTATGTTGTGTTCTAGATCAGAGGGTGATACTGTGAGATGTGAGTCATGACACCTCTCTAGATTCAGTGTGACCTCATCAATTATTCATTAACACAAGTGGAATAAAAGATGCTCCTCATATCAGACTCTCAGCATAAAGTAGTAAGCTCATGAAATGCTAACCGTTGGCCTTGAAGCTAACTCTAGTTTCTACTGCAGGTATCAGTACTGTTGCTACTGTACTGCAGGTATCAGTACTGTTACTACTGTACTGCAGGTATCAGTACTGTTACTACTGTACTGTAGGTATTAGTACTGTTACTACTGTACTGTAGGTATCAGTACTGTTACTACTGTACTGCAGGTATCAGTACTGTTACTACTGTACTGTAGGTATCAGTACTGTTACTACTGTACTGCAGGTATTAGTACTGTTACTACTGTACTGCAGGTATCAGTACTGTTACTACTGTATTGTAGGTATTAGTACTGTTACTACTGTACTGCAGGTATTAGTACTGTTGCTACTGTACTGTAGGTATTAGTACTGTTGCTACTGTACTGTAGGTATTAGTACTGTTGCTACTGTACTGCAGGTATCAGTACTGTTGCTACTGTATTGTAGGTATTAGTACTGTTGCTACTGTACTGCAGGTATTAGTACTGTTGCTACTGTACTGTAGGTATTAGTACCGTTGCTACTGTACTGTAGGTATCAGTACCGTTGCTACTGTACTGCAGGTATTAGTACCGTTACTACTGTACTGTAGGTATCAGTACCGTTGCTACTGTACTGCAGGTATTAGTACCGTTACTACTGTACTGCAGGTATTAGTACCGTTACTACTGTACTGTAGGTATCAGTACCGTTGCTACTGTACTGTAGGTATCAGTACCGTTACTACTGTACTGTAGGTATCAGTACCGTTGCTACTGTACTGCAGGTATCAGTACCGTTGCTACTGTACTGTAGGTATTAGTACCGTTGCTACTGTACTGTAGGTATCAGTACCGTTGCTACTGTACTGCAGGTATTAGTACCGTTGCTACTGTACTGCAGGTATTAGTACCGTTACTACTGTACTGCAGGTATTAGTACCGTTACTACTGTACTGTAGGTATTAGTACTGTTGCTACTGTACTGTAGGTATCAGTACTGCTGCTACTGTACTGCAGGTATCAGTACCGTTGCTACTGTACTGCAGGTATTAGTACCGTTACTACTGTACTGCAGGTATTAGTACCGTTACTACTGTACTGTAGGTATTAGTACTGTTGCTACTGTACTGTAGGTATCAGTACTGCTGCTACTGTACTGCAGGTATCAGTACCGTTGCTACTGTACTGCAGGTATTAGTACCGTTACTACTGTACTGCAGGTATTAGTACCGTTACTACTGTACTGTAGGTATCAGTACCGTTGCTACTGTACTGTAGGTATTAGTACTGTTGCTACTGTACTGTAGGTATCAGTACTGTTACTACTGTACTGCAGGTATTAGTACTGTTACTACTGTACTGCAGGTATCAGTACTGTTACTACTGTACTGCAGGTATCAGTACTGTTACTACTGTACTGTAGGTATTAGTACTGTTGCTACTGTACTGCAGGTATCAGTACTGTTGCTACTGTATTGTAGGTATTAGTACTGTTGCTACTGTACTGCAGGTATTAGTACTGTTGCTACTGTACTGTAGGTATTAGTACCGTTGCTACTGTACTGTAGGTATCAGTACCGTTGCTACTGTACTGCAGGTATTAGTACCGTTACTACTGTACTGTAGGTATCAGTACCGTTGCTACTGTACTGCAGGTATTAGTACCGTTACTACTGTACTGCAGGTATTAGTACCGTTACTACTGTACTGTAGGTATCAGTACCGTTGCTACTGTACTGTAGGTATCAGTACCGTTACTACTGTACTGTAGGTATCAGTACCGTTGCTACTGTACTGCAGGTATCAGTACCGTTGCTACTGTACTGTAGGTATTAGTACCGTTGCTACTGTACTGTAGGTATCAGTACCGTTGCTACTGTACTGTAGGTATCAGTACCGTTGCTACTGTACTGCAGGTATTAGTACCGTTACTACTGTACTGCAGGTATTAGTACCGTTACTACTGTACTGTAGGTATCAGTACCGTTGCTACTGTACTGCAGGTATTAGTACCGTTACTACTGTACTGCAGGTATTAGTACCGTTGCTACTGTACTGTAGGTATCAGTACCGTTGCTACTGTACTGTAGGTATCAGTACCGTTGCTACTGTACTGCAGGTATTAGTACCGTTACTACTGTACTGCAGGTATTAGTACCGTTACTACTGTACTGCAGGTATTAGTACCGTTACTACTGTACTGTAGGTATCAGTACCGTTGCTACTGTACTGCAGGTATTAGTACCGTTACTACTGTACTGCAGGTATTAGTACCGTTACTACTGTACTGCAGGTATTAGTACCGTTACTACTGTACTGTAGGTATTAGTACCGTTGCTACTGTACTGCAGGTATTAGTACCGTTACTACTGTACTGCAGGTATTAGTACCGTTACTACTGTACTGTAGGTATTAGTACTGCTGCTACTGTACTGCAGGTATCAGTACCGTTGCTACTGTACTGCAGGTATTAGTACCGTTACTACTGTACTGCAGGTATTAGTACTGTTGCTACTGTACTGCAGGTATCAGTACCGTTGCTACTGTACTGCAGGTATTAGTACCGTTACTACTGTACTGTAGGTATTAGTACCGTTACTACTGTACTGTAGGTATTAGTACTGTTGCTACTGTACTGTAGGTATCAGTGCTGCTGCTACTGTACTGCAGGTATCAGTACCGTTGCTACTGTACTGCAGGTATTAGTACCGTTACTACTGTACTGCAGGTATTAGTACCGTTACTACTGTACTGTAGGTATTAGTACTGTTGCTACTGTACTGTAGGTATCAGTGCTGCTGCTACTGTACTGCAGGTATCAGTACCGTTGCTACTGTACTGCAGGTATTAGTACCGTTACTACTGTACTGCAGGTATTAGTACCGTTACTACTGTACTGTAGGTATTAGTACTGTTGCTACTGTACTGTAGGTATCAGTACTGCTGCTACTGTACTGCAGGTATTAGTACCGTTACTACTGTACTGTAGGTATTAGTACCGTTACTACTGTACTGCAGGTATTAGTACCGTTACTACTGTACTGCAGGTATTAGTACCGTTACTACTGTACTGTAGGTATCAGTACTGCTGCTACTGTACTGCAGGTATTAGTACCGTTACTACTGTACTGCAGGTATTAGTACCGTTACTACTGTACTGTAGGTATTAGTACTGTGGCTACTGTACTGTAGGTATTAGTACTGTTGCTACTGTACTGCAGGTATCAGTACTGTTTCTACTCTTTGAAGGATACGTTGCGTTTCCTTTATTCGTGATGCATTTGTGTAACTCTGTAAAACTGAACGCTTCAGGGTAGAACTTCTACCTGCTTCTCTTTTATCTCCGTCTGTGGAGAACTCTGCAGACTGCATCTGCAAACACACAAAGAAAATCATTTTACATTTGATATTAAACATTTCAACAAAATGTGTTTTTTATGCTCCCTAGAAATAGAACTATTTAGATTTAATTGATGTAATCTCCATCTGCGGCAGAAACACACAGAATACCAGATAATCAAACATTAAATTTACATGTCAAACAACACGACATCGTCTTTATCACATCAACAGATTTACCAACTCGTATATACTGATGTATATTTACTGACAATACATAGAAAACCTGTATTATGTATAGTGGAGACTGTGGCTAAGTGGATAGCAGGGCCGTCTTTCAATCAGAGGGTCGGCGGTTCAATCCCCGGCTCCGCTAGTCGCATGTCGATGTGTCCTTGAGCAAGACACTTAACCCCAAAATTGCTCCCGTAGCTGTACCTACGGTGTAGAAATGTGATAGACTCTGAATTGTAAGTCGCTTTGGATAAAAGCGTCTGCTAAATGACTGTAATGTAATGTAATATTCACTGTCCAACCCGATCAGAACACCATCAGCTCTCAGTGGATCATCGCTACGTCATGTGTTCTAACTCCTGTTGTAATTTAACTTGATCAGAACCACATCAGTGGTGAAGGTGAAGCTGCAGCAGCTCTCATCACTTACTCTGGTCAGAGCCGGGCCGGAGTGTGAAGGAGACTTTGATGCACCAGCTGACAAACCTGCAGACAAACAAAAGAAAGTGTTGAGATCAGATTCATCCCGAACACAAAGACGCCGCCGACAGAAGAGTCTTACTGGTGTGCATGTGCGATCTGTCCGGCAGCGACTGCGTCTTCCTCCGACAGTGACCGGCCTTCTCTTTCTCCTCCTTCAGGATGAGGCGACCCAGGTTGGACTTGATCTGATCTCACCACGAACACAGAAAGCATCAGTTACTTCTGCTTATTTCTGTTTGTGTGTTGCTCTGATGTTTAACTAATGAACCTTTTCCAGAGCTTGTTCCTGCAGGATCTCAGCTTCTCCTGTCAGGTCTTCAAACTCGTCTTCCTCCTGCAGCTCCTTCTTCTTCCTCCACTCGATCTCTAATAGAGTTCAAGCTCAAAGTTAGGTCGAGCTAAAGACACAGTCTGTCACTTAGCATCTCATTATCTTCAGAGCTATCAGGGTTTAAAAGCTGAGCCCTGAGATCATATCACACGCACTTGAGGAGAGGAGCTAATACCACGGGAACAACATACTAATTCAAACCAACTCATAAAAATACAGCTAAAATAACTCCTTGCTCACCATTGCTGTTGTGTATCGCCCACCAGGCCCTCTTGGTGAGTTCCTGGAGGAGCTCGACACATTAGTCTCGCACTTCCATGACGATGGCTCAGCACTCATCCTGCTCGGCGACTTCAACATCCAGACTGATAAATTAGAACCTCTTCTTTCCTTCCTCTCGTCCTTTGACCTTTACCACTCCTCTTCTCCTCCGACCCACAAGGCCGGCAACCAGCTGGATCTCATCTTCACTAGACACTGTTCTACTGCTAACCTCTCCGTCACTCCCCTCCAGCTCTCTGACCACTATTTCATGTCTTACTCCCTCTCCTCTCCCCCCGTACTTCCTCCACCTACCCACATGGTTTCTACCCGTAGTCATCTTTGATCCCTCTCCCCCGCTGATCTTTCCTCTTCTGTTACCTCTGCTCTCCCTGACCCAGAATCCTTCTCTGTCCTATCCCCTGATACTGCTACTGATCTTCTCCTCTCCACCCTTTCCTCTTCTCTGGACAACCTCTGTCCCTTCACCTCCAGGCCTGCACGGCCAACTCCACCTGCCCCATGGCTGTCGTACTGACAGACGGAGCCTAAGAGAGGTGAGCGTAAATGGAGAAAAGGCAGACTCCCTGAGGACCTTCTTAACTTCCAAGCTCTTCTTTCCACTTGTTCCACCACTCTTTCTACTGCTAAAGCCGAGTTCTTCCGCTCCAAAATCCTAACCTCTGCTTCCAATCCTAAAAAACTCTTCGAAACTTTCTCTTCACTCCACCAACCCCCACCCCCTCCTCCTACTTCCTCCCTTCTCCCAGATGATTTCGCCAACTTCTTTGACAAGAAGGTAAACGATATCAGATCCTCCTTCTCTCAGCCCCCCTCTCCCTGTCCATCCTCTCCCTCTCTACCATCTCCAGCTCTTCCCCCACAGCTCTCCCTCCACTCTCCATTCCCCATCTTACCCTATCTTGCTCCCCTCTCCCCTAACGAGGTCCTCAACCTTGTTACATCTAACCGCCCCACCACGTGCTCCCTTGACCCGATCCCCTCCCCTCTTCTTCAGTCTATTGCGACTGAACTCCTTCCTTTCCTCACCCACCTAATCAACACATCTCTTGTTTCAGGATGCTTTCCCACAGCTTTCAAGACTGCCAGAGTCACCCCCCTTCTGAAGGAACCATCACTTGACCCCTCTGATGTCAAGAACTTCAGACCGGTTTCTCTTCTACCCTTTCTATCCAAAACACTTGAACGTGCTGTCTTTACTCAACTGTCTTCCTATCTCCACCAGAACAGCCCCAAAGTGGGTCACTCGACAGAGACAGCCCTCCTTGCGGTGACAGAGTCGCTTCATGCAGCGAGAGCGAACTCTCTCTCCTCTGTCCTGATTCTCCTGGACCTGTCTGCAGTGTTTGACAATGTGAACCACCAGATCCTCCTCTCCACACTCGAGGGGATGGGCGTCTCAGGCTCTGCACTCTCCCTGTTTGCGTCCTACCTGACAGGTCGATCCTACCAGGTGACATGGAGGGGGGCCGTGTCGGGGGTTCCACAAGGTTCAGTCCTGGGCCCCCTTCTCTTCTCGCACTACACAATATCTCTGGGTTCTGTTATTCGCTCGCATTACTTCTCTTAGTAATGTGACACCGAGACCTGTCCATCACCATTGATGATACCGTGGTGACGCCAACTCGGACTGCGAAGAACCTGGGTGTGACCCTGGATGACCAACTCTCATTCTCAGCAAACATTGCGTCGGTTACACGCTCCTGCAGATTCCTGCTCTACAACATCAGGAGGATTCGCCCCTTCCTCACTGATGAGACGGCGCAGGTGCTCATCCAGGCTCTTGTCATCTCCCGCCTGTACTGCAACTCTCTACTTGCCGGAGCCCTGGCGTCAGCCATCAGACCTCTAAAGCTTGTTTGCCCCGTCGCTCAGAGGTCCCTGCAGCCGATCAACCCGGTCGCGGCTGTTTCCTGTCCTGGCCCCACAGTGGTGGAATGAACTCCCCACTGACGTCAGGACAGCAGAGTCGCTGCCCATCTTTCATCAGGCTGAAGACTCACCTCTTCAAGAAGGCCTACCCTGAGCCTTCCACTCACCACTTACTGTATTCATACTAGTTTGTTTCTGTTCTTCTGCTCTGGTTTATGCTCTTAGATCCTTGTTTAGAGGAGATGCACTTATGACTTCTGGTGACTAGTAGTTCTCTTGAATATGTTGAATACACTTATTGTAAGTTGCTTTGGATAAAAGCGTCTGCTAAATGACTGTAATGTAATGTAAAGACTAAACCACAAGTGGAGTTTGGGTTTAAGACATTTAGTTACAACAAAGGTTTAAACCTGTTTTAAACTTAAACTGCAGATAGGTTGTGTGTGTGTGTGTGTGTTACCCATGGCAGCCAGTGAGGGGGGGCAGGGCCAATACTCGGTCTCTATCTTGGACGGCAGGTTTGGATCTGGAGGCTGAGCAGCTGGAAACTTTGCTGACTGAATGACGCCTTCGACATGTTTGTTAACCTCTGAAGAAATCAGGAGAGTATAAACACGAAGAAGAGTGACAGCAGAAACAGTGATGAAGATGAAGAGCTCACCATGTTTGTAGATGGGAGGTTTCCTGTAGATATTTGCTCCGTTATCTAAAAACATAGTTCTCACAGTTCAGACTCAGTTTCAGAGTATTAAAAAGTATTAATACATAAAAAGATTGAATTAGATTTTGTGTGTGTGTGTGTGTGTGTGTGTGTGTGTGTGTGTGTGTGTGTGTGTGTGTGTGTGTGTGTGTGTGTGTGTGTGTGTGTGTGTGTGTGTGTGTGTGTGTGTGTGTGTGTGTGTGTGTGTGTGTGCGTGCGTGCGTGCGAGCGAGTGTGAGTGAGAGAGAGAGACCTGGTCTGTGGAAGTGCTGCTGGCTTCCACTGATCTTGCGTCCACTCTGCAGAGTCAGCGTTGATCCTCCAGGTGAGCCGCTGTCACTCTCTGCTCTGCGTTCCTTCACCTGGAGATGAAACACAAACAGATCATTTTTATCTGAACTTTATTAGATCAACAGATCACTTTGGTTGAAAAAATCTTTGACCTTTCAAAGTAAAATCCTGATGATCAAGAACAACATGACAGAAACAGAGACGCTTTGTCCTCAGAGGACAACCAGAGACTTTAAATGTCTCATTTTGAACAAAGACGTGATTGAAACTGAAGACGAGGGTCGAGGATCATCATCATCATCATCATCATCATCAGCAGCAGATGAAGGCTGTGAGATGGAGGCAGCAGGTCTTACCTCAGGAGACATGGTAGGAGACGAGGCAGGAGGAGATAGAGACCGCTGCAGACCAGAGAGACACAATGAGAGACAAAGAGAGACTGAGACACAATGAGAGACTGAGAGACAATGAGAGACACAATGAGACACAATGAGAGACAATGAGAGACTGAGAGACAATGAGACACAATGAGACACAATGAGACACAATGAGAGACTGAGACACAATGATGGACAATGAGAGACAGAGACACAATGAGACACAATGAGAGACAATGAGAGACTGAGAGACAATGAGACACAATGAGACACAATGAGAGACAATGAGAGACTGAGACACAATGAGACACAATGAGAGACAATGAGAGACAGACACAATGTGACACAATGAGAGACAGAGACAATGAGACACAATGAGAGACAGAGACACAATGAGACACAATGAGAGACAATGAGAGACAGACACAATGAGAGACAATGAGACACAATGAGACACATTAACACTCAAACTGAGAGGAAGGTTCATGTTTTCAGGTTGAATGAAACAAACTTAACATAAAGTAACTTAATGATTATTATTATATCATTAATAATATTAATATTGTTTTTGTTATTATTATTACTCATATGTTAGTTCACACTCTGACCTGTTTGTGTTTTCAGGGACGACAAAATAATAATGGAGAGATTTCACCTGCTGAATGTGTCTACAGGTGTTTCAGGTGAGAAGATTCCAGACTATTCAGTTTAGTGTGTGTGTGTGTTTGTGTGTGACAACGTGTGTGTACTTGTCTGCGGGGCGGGTCGAGGGGGGAGAAGGTGAGGTGTGGTTGGTAGGTCATCAGGTCGGGTCTCTCCACCTGAAGGATAGCTTTATCTCTGGGCAGAGCTGCCAGGTCTCTGTAGCCGACCACCTGGTCGTTCACTCGCGCCTGGACGCAGCACACACACACACACACACGCACACACACAGGGAACAGATGTTTGAGGTGTGTCTCATGTGTGTTTCAGGTGTGTCTCATGTGTGTTTCAGGTGTGTTTGAGGTGTTTGTTTTAGTTGTGTTTCAGGTGTTTGTTTCAGGTGTGTTTGAGGTGTGAGTCAGGTTTGTTTCAGGTGTGTGTCAGCTGTGTTTCCAGTGTGTTTCAGGTGTGTTGGAGCAGGTGTTACCATGATGCCAGTAGCAGGAGACCCCGGGGTGCTCGGGCCCCTGGATGACGGCAGGTTGACCGGAGTCCCCCGTCCCTCCACCTGAGACCATCACACACATTCAGGAGGTGAAGTCTTTCCTGTTTTCTACAACCTGGATGTTGTTTTTATGGTTTTATCCGTCTTTCTATTTGAGATATTAACATTGAGCTTTAAATCATAAAATATATATAAAATATGTGCAAACAAAGTTATTAGAAAACAAAGGTGAACAGGTAACATTAATAATAGAGAATAATAGAGTAATAATGTTTTAACTAACATTAGCATTGAGCTGGATTCAACTCAATGCTACTAGGCTAGCATGCTATAAAGAGTAGCTTGCTGTATATACAGTGATGTTGTGTTTGTCATTAAAAATAGTGGAAATCATTTATATTTTTCTATTTTATGTGTGTATTTTAAAAGCTGAATATAGAAATTATGTTGACTCTCATTCTGAGCAGGAAGGTTATTAAAAATACTAGAAATCATTTTGATTTCGATTTTTAATAAGTAAATACATTTTATTCATTATTTCACATTTATTTGATAATTAAGGTTTTAATTTCTACGTCTTTCTTTTTATGTATTTATTTATTGCGTAATTTATTTATTTAATATTTCATGTCATAATTTCATCGTTCGTCCTCCGTACTAACATTCAGTTCGCTGTATTCAGAGATATTGTGTTTGTCAATAAAGTTTCGGTTCCTCTCATTCAGAAGGACGGAACTAAAAAATAATGAAATGTTTCGTTCTTGAAAATGTTTTGAAAAAATGTAATAACAAAGTTAGTAAACGTAAAAGTTAGCTGTAAATGATGCAGTAATATTGATAGTCTTTCATTGATTATTGATTATTGATTACCTTCTGCATGACTGCAAAGAAACCTTCCTCTTGTTGGTTTTAACCAGCTGGAACAGAAACAAACAGAAGTATTATTATTATATATATTATATAATTATATTATAGTTATATAATATTAAATATTATACAACATTTTATCAACGAGGTTCAGAATGACTCATCTGAACCTCGAGTCTGAGGACAAAACAACCAAGTCATGAAATCTAATTTCTGCTGCAGAGGAGGAAGACGAGGAGGAGGAAGAGGAGGAGAAGGAGGAGGAAGAGGAGGAGAAGGAGGAGGAAGAGGAGGAGGATATTTCTTCCTGTGAACCACCTCCCTCGTGTCGTGTCTTCTCTTTCATCCCCCCCCCCCCCCCTCCTGTTTATCAGCTCCTCCAGTCAGGCCAACGCCCTGCTGCTCCTCAACAGTCTCTCTGTGGTTACACTCCTCCTCCAGAGACTCACAAACAGCTTCACTTCCTGTTTCATGACTCCAGACCTGAACTCATCTGAACTCTGCATGTTCCTGTCTGTTAGCATGTTCCTGTCTGTTAGCATATTCCTGTCTGTTAGCATGTTCATGTATGTTAACATGTTCCTGTCTGTTAGCATGTTCATGTCTGTTAGCATGTTCCTGTCTGTTGACATGTTCCTGTCTGTTGACATGTTCCTGTCTGTTAGCATGTTCCTGTTGTTAACATGTTCCTGTCTGTTAACATGTTCCTGTCTGTTAACATGTTCCTGTCTGTTAGCATGTTCATGTCTGTTAACATGTTCCTGTCTGTTAACATGTTCCTGTCTGTTAAATGTTCCTGTCTGTTAGCATGTTCATGTATGTTAACATGTTCCTGTCTGTTAGCATGTTCCTGTCTGTTGACATGTTCCTGTCTGTTGACATGTTCCTGTCTGTTAGCATGTTCCTGTCTGTTAACATGTTCCTGGCTGTTAACATGTTCCTGTCTGTTAACATGTTCCTGTCTGTTAGCATGTTCCTGTCTGTCAACATGTTCCTGTCTGTTAGCATGTTCCTGTCTGTTAGCATGTTCATGTCTGTTAACATGTTCCTGTCTGTTAACATGTTCCTGTCTGTTAACATGTTCATGTATGTTAACATGTTCCTGTCTGTTAACATGTTCATGTCTGTTAGCATGTTCATGTCTGTTAGCATTTTAGCTGTCAGACACACCTGTCCTCTGGTAGACACACACACCTGTCCTCTGGTAGACATCTTATATCTCGCTGTTTAAGCCACATTCAGAATCAGAATCAGCTTTATTGGTATTTTGACTCCGGTTTCCACTTCGCTCTCGATGTACAAACACAAATTTACAATAAACATGAAAACAAAACAGATGTAGGTATAAACATTTAACAATATGTACAATATAAGTATGAACATATATCCAAAAAAGTGTATATATATAGATATATATATATAGATATATATATATATATCTATATGAACATAAAGCTATAAACAACAATGGCAATGGAGGTGATAGTGTAAGTGGTGGTGATAGTGCAGACAGAGGTAGTAGTGCAGACAGAGGTATAGTGCAGACAGAGGTGATATTGCAGACAGAGGTAATTGTGCAGACAGAGGTAATAGTGCAGACAGAGGTAGTAGTGCAGACAGAGGTAGTTGTGCAGACAGAGGTAGTAGTGCAGACAGAGGTAGTAGTGCAGACAGAGGTAATAGTGCAGACAGAGGTAGTAGTGCAGACAGAGGTAGTAGTGCAGACAGGTAGTAGTGTAGACAGAGGTAGTTGTGCAGACAGAGGTAATAGTGCAGACAGAGGTAGTAGTGCAGACAGAGGTAGTAGTGCAGACAGAGGTAATAGTGCAGACAGGTAGTAGTGCAGACAGAGGTATTCGTGCAGACAGAGGTAGTAGTGCAGACAGAGGTAATAGTGCAGACAGGTAGTAGTGCAGACAGATGTAGTAGTGCAGACAGAGGTAGTAGTGCAGACAGGTAGTAGTGCAGACAGAGGTAGTTGTGCAGACAGAGGTAGTAGTGCAGACAGAGGTAGTCGTGCAGACAGAGGTTGTAGTGCAGACAGAGGTAGTTGTGCAGACAGAGGTAGTTGTGCAGACAGAGGTAGTTGTGCAGACAGAGGTAGTAGTGCAGACAGAGGTAGTTGTGCAGACAGAGGTAGTTGTGCAGACAGAGGTTGTAGTGCAGACAGAGGTAGTTGTGCAGACAGAGGTAGTTGTGCAGACAGAGGTAGTAGTGCAGACAGAGGTAGTTGTGCAGACAGAGGTAGTTGTGCAGACAGAGGTAGTAGTGCAGACAGAGGTAGTAGTGCAGACAGAGGTAGGCGTGCAGACAGAGGTAGTAGTGCAGACAGAGGTAGTTGTGCAGACAGAGGTAGTTGTGCAGACAGAGGTAGTAGTGCAGACAGAGGTAATTGTGCAGACAGAGGTAGTAGTGCAGACAGACTAATATGACTAATATTTAAGAAGTTTTTATGTTTTCTAGTTTTAATTATAAACATGTTTAATGTATTTTAAATAAAACTTTAATCTACAAACTAACTCCACATGAACATTAAAATGTTTTAAAACAGAATAACATGATATTATATCATATAACAAAGTACTTCTGCTGATTATACTTGTGTACTTTAACTGAAGGAACATTTAATTATCTTTTAGTTTGAGGTATTTGTACTTTTACTGAAGTAAATGATCGAAGTACTTCTGAACTTAAGTCATCTGTTTGAGTCTCTGAGGACGAACTGATTGTCTGAGAGCTTCATGTTCTCATCAGTAAGAGCTTCAACTGTGTGTGTGTGTGTGTGTGTGTGCGCACTAACGGACCACACACACACACGTCATTTAAACACGTGATCAGACAGAATCCTACACATTTATTCTACAATAACAAACAAAGATAAATATAATGATCAATAACTTTGTTTGTTTATACATATATACATAGATATATATACATAGATCTATGTATATATCTATGTATATATATATATATATATATATATACATATATATATACATACACTTCAGATCTTCTAACTTTAAGCAGTAAAATATATTTATAACTAAATGAATCATTTTGAGACGATATTAAACGTTTTTCTGCTCCTTTTATTAATAATCGATCAGATTAATCAACCAGCTGATTGATTGTTTCACAGTAAACTGAACAAGATATTAAAATATTTCACCAACATTAATCAACTTATTGATCTTTAATGGAGCCTTAAATATTCAAATATGAGCTAATGTTTATTATTGTTATTATTAATATAAATATGATGTCTGACTTGATATTTCAACATATTCACTATTTGCTGACCTTGCGGACTAATTCATGTAAAATAATATAATTAAACTTGGAGCCTGATGTCTGAGTATCGATGCGCATCATCGTCACAATATTATTATGATTATTGTAATAAACACACTGCTGGAAACAGAATATTAACGCAATAAAGATCAAACGGAGGAAACGATCATTCGACGTTAAAACAGAAGCTCGTGGACGATGGAGGAGGAAGAGGAAGAGAAGAGGAGGAGAAGAGAGGAGAGGAGACGAGACAAGTGCGTCTGCAGCAACACGATAAAAACACAGCACGAATATTCCGGTTCAAACGGAAAAGATCCGGGACCCGGTCTCATGATCCCGGTCTCATGATCCCGGTCTCATGGTCCCGGTCCTCTTACCTCCAAATACTGAAGAATGAAGCACACAGATCCGCCCGAACCTGACCGGAGGACCGGAGACCGGAGGACCGACGGGGACGAGCCGCTCCTACTAGAGCCGAGGAGGAAGGGCGGAGGAGATGAGGAGATGAGGAGGGAGGGAGGGTGGGCATGTGATGAGGCGGCAGACTGCTTTAAGGCTGAGCAGGGGGGCTGATGTCCTCCGGAGGAAGAGGAGGAGGAGGAGGAGGAGGAGAAGGAGGAGGAGGAGGAGGAGGAGGAGGAGGAGGAAGAGGAGGAAGAGGAGGAGGAGAAAGATGTGACTTTACATAATGTCTGAAACATGATTCAGCATCTTCTTGCAGACAGAGAGGAATATTAATATTAATATTATGAACCATTGCACCAGCATTACATTCAGTCCTATTGATTATTGATCAATACGTCATCATGTTTAATAACCTAAACCTCTTCTTCTCTCTATTGTTTTTTAATTTATTTTCATTTGTATCTATTTAAATATTTCTTTGTGTTTTCGTAGCTTTATTTATTTATTTATTATTTTTCATCTCAATAAAACTCAAACCTCCAAATGGATAAAAACTTAAATAAAATAGAAAACGATAGAAAGTGAAGAGGAAGAAAAGATGAAGTTCATATTTTGTCCACAAGGTGGTGGAATAAACATTAAATACTTCATGTATATGAAATAATTATAATTCTGTTAAATAAGTTTTTATTCATTTCAACTATTGAAACAATCTTTATCTTTTAATTCATTTTATAAAAATGTTTTCAAGTATTCAAGTTTTCAAACAAATAACAAATACAACATATTAAATAAATAAATAAAAATAATTATGCTTAAAGAAATAGAATTGGAAAGCTTTAATAACATAAAATGATGATGACAAAAATAATACATTATTCTTCTGTACTGTTTAAAATATATTCTTTAAATTCAAATAAAAATCATTCTGTTCATTTGAATTCATGTGTGTCAAATTCACCATAAATAATTACTAAGTTAACAATGAATTCAATGTTATTTTTCTCATATTCAAAATGCAAAATTACATTTTTACACAAAAAAACAGATTTAATGATTCATTTTACACAAAATATATTCTTTCATTCGTGTCCAAAAGGTAATTAAAAGTAGACAATGGTAAAAATAAATTCTGGTTCATGATTTTAAAAAGTTACATTTGTTGAAATAAACATTGGAGAAATATCGATTTATTGAATATTTTTTGGTGTGACGGCTCACTCGTCTTTAATTGTGACACTGGCCCTTTAAATCACGTGACGGCACCGAGGAGTCAAAGTTGAACGCAGAGAGTAAAGAAATAAAACGATGGTTCACTCCATTCGATGATAGTCTGCCTACAATGGTTTGGTTACTGAAATGATCCGTGGGGATCCATAAACTGAACAATGACCCATACAATGACATGAAAGATACAATAATATATTCAATATTCCTATTATATTATCTCTGCTTTTGTATTTCATCGCTATTGCTCTTGGGAGACGAACTCGAACGAACAGCGCATGCGTACAGCTAAAACAATCGTAGTTGTGCATTTCTATCTCATAGACGATCTTTGGCTGAGTGAAAATGGCGTCTGAAGAAGCGCTGGCCTCTCTGGTAAATGTTCTCTAACGTTATTATTATTATTAATTATTATTACCGAGCTGCTTCACCAACGAGTCCGTACCGAGTCTAAGGGATTAGTAAGATTAAAGTTTAAAGGTTTACCGATGCGCGAGAGCTAGCTAACTGTGATAATGAGCTAACTGTGCTAATGCTAGCTATCTTAGAATGAAAACACGTGTAGAAACAGCTCTGACACGTGGTATTATATTATATTACATATTATGTGTTTTATTTATTAAATCTGATGAGTAACAGAGTCCCGATGATTTATTATTATGTCTTTATTAATTGTTTATTATTATTTATTATTAAGTGTTCATTATTATTTATTATTAAATGTTTAATTATGTTTATTTTTGTGTTTATTATGATTTATTATGTGTTTATTATGATTTATTATTGTGTTTATTATTATTTATTATTAAGTGTTTATTATTATTAAGTGTTATTATTATTTATTATTAAGTGTTTATTATGATTTATTATTAAGTGTTTATTATTATTTATTATTATGTGTTTATTATGTTTATTTTGTGTTTATTATGATTCATTATTATGTGTTCATTATTATTTATTATTAAGTGTTTATTATTATTTATTATTAAGTGTTTATTATGTTTTTTGTGTATATTATGATTTATTATTATGTGTTTATTATGATGTGTTTATTGTTATTTATTATTATGTGTTTATTATGTTTATTTTGTTTATTATGATTTATTATTATGTGTTTATTATTATTAGTTCACATTGTGTTCACGCTCTTTTTCCAGCTAAACTATAAATATTTATATGTGACACTGAATGTGAGCCATCGATGGATAAACTAGAAAACCAGAAAAGAGATTAAAATGAAACGGTTCCTGTAATATTTGTAGTCCTGTTGTAGTTGCAGTGTAATATTTGTACTTCCTGTTAGTTCCAGTGTGATATTTGTACTTCCTGTTAGTTCCAGTGTGCTGCTTGTACTTCCTGTTAGTTCCAGTGTGCTGCTTGTACTTCCTGTTAGTTCCAGTGTGCTGCTTGTACTTCCTGTTAGTTCCAGTGTGCTGCTTGTACTTCCTGTTAGTTCCAGTGTGCTGCTTGTACTTCCTGTTAGTTCCAGTGTGCTGCTTGTACTTCCTGTTAGTTCCAGTGTGCTGCTTGTACTTCCTGTTAGTTCCAGTGTGCTGTTTGTACTTCCTGTTAGTTACAGTGTGCTGCTTGTACTTCCTGTTAGTTACAGTCTGTTCTGGTTCTCAGGGAGTGGGTGGAGCCTCAGCTGCTGCTCATGCTCTGTCTCTCCCAGCAGACGCATATGGAAATGACGTAAGTGTTTGTTTTTATATTTTCAATCTTTAATCCTTTATTGGTAGTGGTGGAGGAATAGAAGTATTAAAACCACACTGTGATGTTTGCAATTAAAATGTTACTTCAGTAATACTCATACTAGTACTCATGTACTAGTATTAAAGTAGAGAAAGTACACACATGCTAATACAGTTCCAGGTACTACATCGATAATACAAAGTAAACCTCATAATATTTATTCTATTAATGTGTATTTGTGACCGCCGTGAAATGTTCTCTGTTCTGAATGCTCTAACTGTTATATACAAATTTATATATAAATATTTATATAAATTATCATCAAATTATTTTTCCGTCAATCGATTAATCGACTAATTGTTTTCATTTGTTTTGTGTTTAATAATCTTAATCTGTTAAAGCTGTCGGAGAAATAATAAAAAGTAAATAAATTCATATAAAGATAATAAATAAATAAAGTATCAGTTATTGAAAATGCTCAAGTAAAGTACAAGTACCTCAAATTAGTATTTAAGTACATTACTTGTAGTTACTTTCCACGTCACGTTTTTATCACCAACTTACAAAAACGTAAGTTTCTTTAAAATCAATAATTAAATAAAGTTGAGCGTTAATAATGTGAATGAAAATATGAATTCTCCCATGAAGCTGCTTTAAGAACACAAAGTACACAGTTTGGAATCAAGTACAACAATAATTGTATAATTCTTTATTAATCCCTCGACAGACATTTTACAGCAACTAAGAGAATCAAAATCTACTAATATACGTATAATAATATAAACAAGATATAATAAGTAAACATATAAAAAGATTTAATAGAGATAATAGAGATGCTGGGCAACAATTACAATGTTTAATCTCGATTAATCTCATTGTTATGGCAAAGTTGAATAATGAATTATAAAGTAGTGTATTGCTCTCTTTTATTTTAAAGTGCTGCTCTATGAACTAAAGGTGAATAACATTGTGTGTAAACACTTTAAACACATCAGGTTGTTGTTAGCAGCAGTGTTCTCTTCACACAGCAGCAGTTCTATCTCTTCACTATCTGTGCTCAGTGTGTGACTGTGTGTGAAACGTTCCACTGCTGTGCAACAGGAACAACATGTTTCACACCTTTCATCTACATGTGTGTGTTGTGTCTTCATGACAGTCAGAGCATGTGATGCAGCTCTACTCTTCATCACTATGATGCTGTAACTCAGAGGTGATGAAGGTGACCCAGCTCTACTCTTCATCACTATGATGCTGTAACTCAGAGGTGATGAAGGTGACCCAGCTCTACTCTTCATCACTATGATGCTGTAACTCAGAGGTGATGAAGGTGACCCAGTGATGTCCAGTAGTCTCCAGTGAGAGCAGCAGCTGCTGCACGTTGTAACGCCGTCGCTTTAGTCGTCCTCTCCTTTAACACAACTCGTGTGTTCTTCTGGTGACGGTGCGTCTTGAGGCTCATACGTGACGTCATTCGTTGAGATCCTAAAGGTGCGTTCACACCAAACGCGACGCGAATACTAATCAGCTGCAGTTTGTCTCCACTCCTCTGTAGCATCTGTTAGCTTGTGTTGCTTTAGTTTATCTCTACTCCCACACGCTACATCCACGTAGTCTGAAGACTTCCTCCACCGCTGCCAGTGAGCAACGCACTTTACAAAAAAAAATGAGTTAACGCCGATAAAATAATTGTCTGCGTTAATTAATTAATGCGTTAACTTACCCAGCACTAATATATATACAGTTGAATCCACATTATTGCTCTTATTGTACAGTTTAGGCATTTAACACTTCAATGACAGACATATTTTACATACCTATATATTGTTGGTTTATCATATTTTATTGTAAATGTTCATATTTTTTTATTTTCTCTTTATTCTTGTTCACTAATCACTAAATTAAATTCCTTAAATGTGTCAATAAACAGTTTGTGATTATGATTTAATATAAATGTTTTGTTTGTTCAACAGCAGAAGATTGTGATGAGTCAGCAGCTCACATACAGAAATAAGTTCAATCATAAAAGATATAAAGAGAATAAACTCTGAACACTTAAAGTGATGTGATTAATAGCAGCAAATCCA
The DNA here is from genome assembly GCF_050575085.1 of Anarhichas minor. Taxonomy (NCBI): domain Eukaryota; kingdom Metazoa; phylum Chordata; class Actinopteri; order Perciformes; family Anarhichadidae; genus Anarhichas; species Anarhichas minor. Next base: position 362,538 of record NW_027466551.1, on the reverse strand, counting down.
AAATGATGAATAAACAATCATTCAAATACGTTTTGATTAATTATCCGTCAACCTTCTGAACTCGACACGGTTCCTCTCCTCTCCCCTCCCCTCTCCTCTCCTCTCCCCTCTCTCCCCCCTCTCCTCTCCCCTCTCTCCCCTCCTCTCCCCTCTCCCCTCCTCTCCCCTCTCCTCTCCCCTCCTCTCTCCTCTCCTCCCCTCTCTCCCCTCTCCTCTCCCCTCTCCTCTCCTCTATAATGTTAATGGAGAACCTTTATTAGAGAACATGGAGAATAAAATGTTCGTGACTAACTGACGAACCTTTTGACCTTTGTGTTCCTTCTTTCAGCCACGTCTTGAGGTCATGTGGGCGATGAAGGCCTACAACCACGCAGAAGTTTACTTCAACGTGAGACCTTTTACTTCTGGATCCTCAGTCAAACACAAACTAACATGTTCAAATATGTCAATAATATAATTTACAAATTATAAACACAAATGTTTGTTTGTTTCTCTCTAAAGCAAAGTTTAGTCTTATTAAATAGAGCACAAATCATTAAATAGAGCACAAATCATTGAATAGAGCACACATTATTAAATAGAGCACAAATCATTAATTAGAGAGCACAAATCATTGAATAGAGCACAAATTATTAAATAGAGCACAAATTATTAAATAGAGCACAAATTATTAAATAGAGAGCACAAATCATTGAATAGAGCACAAATCATTGAATAGAGCACAAATTATTAAATAGAGAGCACAAATCATTAACCTCTTTAGCCCGACGCCCCCAAATTTGGGGGCTCTCGGGCTCAGAACCCCTCAAAATCATATGCGGAAAATAGCCTGATTGTTAGCCAGTAGTGTGGATGGGCCCAGTTTTTTTTCCGGATGAAACAGCAACGTATGGGTGACCAAATAAGTCACTTCTTACACACTCCAAACACAACTATAGGCTACTCATATAAGCATATATAAATCGTGGCATAAAAGCATGAAATCCTGGCCAGAAATCGCCGTTATGAGTACCGCAAATCAATGTTTGCACCCTGATGCTAGCGGCTACCAAGCCATGCAATGCATTTAATAGCATTAGCACACGTGGCCAAACACGTAACTAACTTCGGTTTTCCGATCCGTGTGAGCACTGGACAGCTGTGAGTGGTCAAACGTACCTTCGTGCTGCCCTCCGCCAAAAAAAATCGTAGGTATGTGGCCAAGTTTTATGAAAAATGAGGACAATAACGTCGCAGATTTTCCGTTTCAAAGCTGGAGTCATTGTTGCCAACTGCATACTGTTTACTTCCGACCTGTTTCCAGAATAAGAGCAGTCAAGCCAGCTTGGGCGAGTGGTCAGACTTCCTGCGAGCGGAAATTTACGCCCGGGGACACGCGGCACTTCTTGCAACTTTATTGGTTAAAACTTCTGTCAATCAACACCAAATTCGACAGAGGCCTTCCTCAGACTCTGACGCGTCGAAGGAGGGCTTATTTACTGAAATCGACCGAGGATAGGCTGAGATACAGCCACATACACACACATGAACTGAGAAAATCCTATAGATGACAGCCAAAACAGGCTCTGATGATGTTATGAATCTCAAAATGATTCCTAACATCTGTATTTGGATGTATTGAATAATATGAGTGATAAAAAAAGTGAAATATATAGTTATATAGTATATAAAAGTACAATGTAAGAGCTGCAACGATTCGAAAATGATGACCTCGCTTGACCGCTCTCTACTAAAGCCTCTTATTCTTCACTTTATTCCACTTTAACCTTTATTCAATAACTACTGATCAGTTGTGCTATGATTTGGGAAAGTTTTAGGGAGCTATCTGCATTATTTCAATAACCTTTTATCAATGAAAGTGCTTTTTTTCCAGGCGAGCCTGATTATTTTCAATTTGAGCTGTGTAATGTCTTCATTTACTATATTAACCAGCAACATATACACAATATTACCTATCTAAACAATCTCACAAGTGTTGTGATCTGATTATATCAACAAAAATTATTAAAATCAACCTTGTAGTTACAGAACTATGGTCAGTTTTGTAGGGCTATGCCATTTTCGAGCAGAGACCTACAAATAGGCTCCGAGCTTAAGAGGTTTTAAATAGAGAGCACAAATTATTAAATAGAGAGCACAAATTATTAAATAGAGAGCACAAATTATTAAATAGAGCACAAATTATTGAATAGAGAGCACAAATTATTAAATAGAGAACACAAATTATTAAATAGAGAGCGCAAATTATTAAATAGAGAGCACAAATCATTAAATAGAGAGCACAAATCATTAAATAGAGAGCACAAATTATTAAATAGAGCACAAATCATTAAATAGAGAGCACAAATCATTAATTAGAGAGCACAAATCATTGAATAAAGCACAAATCATTAAATAGAGAGCACAAATTATTAAATAGAGAGCACAAATCATTAAATAGAGAGCACAAATTATTAAATAGAGAGCACAAATCATTAAATAGAAAGCACAAATCATTAAATAGAGAGCACAAATCATTAATTAGAGAGCACAAATCATTAAATAGAGAGCACAAATCATTAATTAGAGAGCACAAATCATTGAATAGAGCACAAATCATTAAATAGAGCACAAATCATTAAATAGAGAGCACAAATCATTAAATAGAGAGCACAAATTATTAAATAGAGAGCACAAATCATTAAATAGAGAGCACAAATCATTAAATAGAGAGCACAAATCATTAAATAGAGAGCACAAATTATTAAATAGAGAGCACAAATTATTAAATAGAGAGCGCAAATTATTAAATAGAGAGCACAAATCATTAAATAGAGAGCACAAATCATTAAATAGAGAGCCCAAATTATTAAATAGAGCACAAATCATTAAATAGAGAGCACAAATCATTAATTAGAGAGCACAAATCATTAAATAGAGCACAAATCATTGAATAGAGAGCACAAATCATTGAATAGAGCACAAATTATTAAATAGAGAGCACAAATTATTAAATATAGAGCACAAATCATTAAATATAGCACAAATTATTGAATAGAGAGCACAAATTATTGAATAGAGCACAAATTATTAAATAGAGCACAAATCATTAGAGCACAAATTATTAAATAGAGAGCACAAATCATTAAATAGAGAGCACAAATCATTAAATAGAGCACAAATTATTGAATAGAGAGCACAAATCATTAAATAGAGAGTACAAATCATTAAATAGAGAGCACATATCATTAAATAGAGCACAAATCATTAAATAGAGAGCACAAATTATTAAATAGAGCACAAATCATTAAATAGAGAGCACAAATCATTAAATAGAGCACAAATCATTAAATAGAGCACAAATCATTAAATAGAGAGCACAAATCATTAATTAGAGAGCACAAATCATTAAATAGAGAGCACAAATCATTAATTAGAGAGCACAAATCATTGAATAGAGCACAAATCATTAAATAGAGCACAAATTATTAAATGGAGAGCACAAATCATTAAATAGAGAGCACAAATTATTGAATAGAGAGCACAAATTATTAAATAGAGCACAAATTATTGAATAGAGAGCACAAATTATTAAATAGAGAGCGCAAATCATTAAATAGAGAGCACAAATCATTAAATAGAGAGCCCAAATCATTAATTAGAGAGCACAAATCATTAAATAGATCACAAATTATTGAATAGAGAGCACAAATCATTGAATAGAGAGCACAAATCATTGAATAGAGCACAAATTATTAAATAGAGAGCACAAATTATTAAATATAGAGCACAAATCATTAAATATAGCACAAATTATTGAATAGAGAGCACAAATTATTGAATAGAGAGCACAAATCATTAAATAGAGCACAAATTATTAAATAGAGCACAAATCATTAGAGCACAAATTATTAAATAGAGAGCACAAATCATTAAATAGAGCACAAATCATTAAATAGAGCACAAATTATTGAATAGAGAGCACAAATCATTAAATAGAGAGTACAAATCATTAAATAGAGAGCACATATCATTAAATAGAGCACAAATCATTAAATAGAGAGCACAAATTATTAAATAGAGAGCACAAAATATTAAATAGAGAGCACTAATCTCTGTTATAGTTGTTATAGTGTGACCACAATAAATAGGACTAACAGTATGTATATGAATATATATATCTTTGTTTATTGTAAACCACTAACATATGAATTAAAACTGTTCTTCTGTCTTCAGCTCATTTCATCGGTCGATCCAAAGTTCCTGAAACTGACGAAGCTGGACGATAAAATCTACTCGTCCTTCAGAGAGACTTTCAAAGAGCTCGACATCAAGCTGCTGAAACCAGACGACCTGAAATCTGACATGGCCAAAGAGGTTGGCACCACACCAAACTTATATATATATAATGTATGTATGTAATACAGTGTTTCATTTTGTCTCAACACAAAGCAACAAGAACATAGTACATGAAATATATTCTGAAATTCAATAAGGAACTCTGGGATCAAAGAGAAAGTAAACAAACTAAAATCTGAATGCTGCTGACCTTTTATGAGGACGTCCCCCAATGTTTAACATACAATACTACTATATACTATGACATTTTTCTACACACTATACTATATATATATATATATATATATATATATATATATATATATATATATATATTCAAATATATATATATATATTCAAATATATATATATATATATATATATATATATATATATATATATATATATATTCAAATATATATATATATATATATATATATATATATATATATATATTCAAATATATATATATATATATATATATATATATATATATATATATTCAAATATATATATATATATATATATATATATATATATATATATATATATTCAAATATATATATATATATATATATATATATATATATATATATATATATATATTCAAATATATATATATATATATATATATATATATATATATATTCAAATATATATATATATATATATATATATATATATATTCAAATATATATATATATATATATATATATATATATATTCAAATATATATATATATATATATATATATATATATATATATATATATATATATATATATATTCAAATATATATATATATATATATATTCAAATATATATATATATATATATATATATATATATATTCAAATATATATATATATATATATATATATATATATATATATTCAAATATATATATATATATATATATATATATATATATATTCAAATATATATATATATATATATATATATTCAAATATATATATATATTCAAATATATTCAAGAAGCCTAGTAGTAGTAACGTCTCTGTGTAGTTAACTGTCAAATCAAATATAGAAAGTACACATCAATTGTTATTCTCAGTTTTCACATTTAACTGGATGGATTATAAATACATAGAAATACATAAATAAATGTTCTTCTCTCATTTCAAGTAAAATAAAGGCTCCATCTAAAATTAAAATACACAAAGAATAATCTTTGAAAAGCTTGTGCTTGATTTTAGAAAATTGAATGAAAATGAAAAAGGAAAGTGTGGCTGGAGTGAACTTTTTTTCTCCTCTTGTTGAATCCACTTCACATCATAACGGTCTCAGTGAACTTTATAATAAACAATCTCTACACATCTCAACATCTGGCCTCAGCTCAGACTGGAGTGTTTGGTCTAAAGATGTGTGTTTGGTCTCGTGGTGGCGTTTCACATCGGTGCTTTTAATAATGACGGTATCTGAACACATGAGACAGAGGTTTAGTAGCGCCAGCAGGAAGAATGAACAAATAGGAGTCTGTCCATTCTTTGTTAAAGCTCTGTTCTCGTGGTCCACTTCTCTCTTTGTAGAACACGCCATGTTAACCTGCTTCTCCCACTGCTCACTCTCCTGTCTTTGTAAATGTCACTCGACTCACGATACGTTTCAGAGTAGCGTCACGTGAGCTGATTTACCCTGCATGTAATTGGTCGGTGTGTTTGCTGGACTGCTGAACGAGTACCGTAAAGGCTGGAAAAGCTGTGCAGGATAAAATAGAAGCGCTCCGCCAAAATGTATAATTATCCACCAGTTATATGTCCGGGTCGCGGTCCGCCTATTAGAACCAACCATGAAATGTATTTGATTCAGCGTTGAAAGCCGAGCTTTGAAGTAATTCAGTGTTTAAGTGGTGAAGTGTTTGTGTGCAGGTGTGGCGTCCGTTCTGTAACCAGTTTGAAGGACTTATCGAAGATTTCAACTACGGCACTTTGCTTCGTCTGGACAGTGAGAAAGATTACACAGAGGAGAACACTATATTTGGTAAGTTTGTATCTCACTGTGGAAAATGTTTTGTTCTTATTTAAAACATGAAACAAAAAATGTTTTTCTGATTTCAGCCACCAGGACTCAGTTCTTTGCTGTTGAAATCGCCCGAAACAGAGAAGGTTACAACAACGTTGTGTTCTTGTCGGATAGTTCAAAGAGCTAGTCTCAAAGTGACCCAGTAATGAAGCCGCCCCCCCTGCTCCCCACCACCAGGACCAGCCCTGCAGGAAACACACACATGAACTGTTGCAGAGTCCTTGTCCTGAGGGAGCAGCTTCTTACTTTCATTTACTAACTTCTCTGGAAATATTTTTGATTTTGGTTTGATTCTGAAGCCGCTCCTCTTCTTCATTTTCTATTTACTGTAAAGTTTTATTGTTTATTTTGTAACAACAAAGTTGCATTTGTTTGCCTGTAACCGTGGAAACCACAAATAAAGTCTGATGCATTGTTCTGAATATTGTTCATAATAATAATCACGTTGAAAGGATTCTAATAGCAGCATGGATTCAGTTCAGTCATATTGATGGAATGTATATAATATGGTTTTATTTGATGCTTGTAGCGCTCCGCTATCCACCAGTTATACGTCCGGGTCCGGACCCGGACCGCCTATTAGTGACAGGATTGTAGGAAATTTGGGTTTAGAACTGTGCTTTAAGAAATTATAATAGAAGTGTTTAATGATTCATAATTAAGAAATCATAGTTAGAAGTGTTTTGGAATACATAATTAGAAGATTCATAATTGTAGATGCGTTTTAGAATTTGTAGTTAGTGTATCTTAGTAGAATTTGTAGCACCTTAGATCTATGCTTGTGAAACTTGTGAAGCTTTTGCCAAAAGTTGCAAATCCTTATCTTTATATAGAATCCAATGTTTATCATAGAAGTGTTAATCCATAAAAAACAGTCATTGAATGTATTAAACTGTAAAGAATAGCATAGGGAGAGACTTCTAGACAGATATTTGCAGGTTGTACCCGCGCGAGGATTTTCGGCAGCCTGAAGCCAGGAGGAGGCTGTCGAAATTAGCCAATAGGAATTAAGATGGACAAAAGGGGAGGGGATTTCAAACTGTAAGCGGAAGTGCTGGAAAGGAATTCGCTCTCTTCTCTCTCTGGTCTCAACATGGAAATAGCTGTTTTCAGGCTGAGACGCGAGTGATTGCTTTTCCGCGCGGATCATATTATCATATATTCTGTTAATAGTGTACTTCACTTTGTAATTGTATTAGTTTCAGTAGGATTAAATACTTTCGATTGTAAGCGACTCTACTGTAGAACAGTGGAGCGTGTTCCGTGGCCTCTCTGGGGAAGATTTCAAGCCTCCACAGGATAGCACGTCGAAAAAAGTCATAGTACAGCACCGATACTGACTTTAGAGCAAACTCTTTCTAGTCCAGATTTAAAATGAAAAAACAGATTTTTAATCTGTATTTCTACACACAAAAACCTACAAGTGTTTAACTCGTATATAGTACTAGTTAGTTCAATCAAACCATATTCAATCTATTTTTTTTATTTAATTAAAATATTTTCCAGCTAACGCTGACTACAAGCTTCTATAAAAACAAAGCAAGCTGAAAGATGATTTAATGAGATTCGCTGGTTGTTTGAAACAAGAACAAAGTATAAAATCATCTGTACTTGTCTGTAAACCGCTTCACGGAGGCTCGTTGTTACATGAAGATAAGGAACACCTGCTCCAGTGTCTCGGGTCCTTTTAAAGAGACTTGAACAGACGGTAAAAATCAATGAGGTTTATTTGCAGTCACAATGCTTACACTATATGTAGCAGACATCCAAACAGCTCCAACACGACTCGCTCTATGGACCCAACACATTCACATCAGGGACACAAACCAGAGAAGTAGAAACTCAATAAACATCCATGAGTGCCGACACGGTTAGCAATGAGCTAGTTGTCACAAACGGTTAGCAGCAACATCGTAGAGAGGAACACACGTTGCTAAAGACGACTCCGGTCCTGCTTCTCTTTACACGTCCGCTCTTCAGAGGAGCGCCGACTAAGGCTGTTTGCGCTCCGTCGGGGGTTCTGCAGCACCATCTCTCTCACACACACACACACACACACACACACACACACACACACACACACACACACACACACACACACACACACACACACACACACACACACACACACACACACACACACACACACACACACACACACACACACACACACACACACACACACACACACACACACACACACACACACACACACACACACACACACACACACACACACACGACCTAAAAAAAGGGGGGCAGTCCCAAAACCTGGTCTGAGGAATCCAGAGTGTAAACAAAATGGTGGAAACTGCACCCGGCCTTCCAGAGGGGAACATGTAGCTGTGACCACGTTGTTTACATGTCGAGCAAGAAAGTGTGAGACGCACGAGACGAAGAACGGCATGATGGGAAAATTCTGCCGGTTTTCAACCTCGACGTTGAGTCAACAGAAGTGAAAATGATCAGCAGCTACTTTCTTCATGGATTCAGTGAAATAAAGAAATATTCAGTGCTTCTGTGTTTCTGTCTTCTGTCACAGTGAACTGAATATGTTTCTGTTGATTATTGAGAAAATATTCTCACAAACAGTTTAAATCAAAAATGTACAAAATGTTCGGATTCCAGCTTTTCTATAATTTATCATCTTTTACTTTCGGATTGTCGGACAAAAACATTTAATACTTTTGTTTTGGGAAACTGAAAGTCGTGTTTTTAATGAACATTGTATAGATTCATGTGAAGATTAGTGATACAAATGTATAATAAATGTTCAATGAATTGCATCTCTGATTGTTTCTATCGTTTCATGAATAGTTCAGTTTGGTCTCATTTCTCGAATTTCTGGATAATTTGAAGAGTTTCGTTGAGTCGTTAAAACGTGAGAAAATATTTAAAAGCAAGTTTCCAAATGAAATAAAGATATTCAGTTTACTGTCGCTGAAGAGAGAAAGAAGTGAAGGATGGACATGTGAGGTCTGAACCGGTGAGACGGCGTCCTCTCGAGGGGGACAGACGGGTGAGACGTCGTCGTCTCGTGGGGGACAGATGGGTGAGACGTCGTCGTCTCCTGGGGACAGACGGGTTGACAGACAGGATCGTGTCTTTGTGGCTATTTACATCACTTCAGCCAGAGACTTGAGTAAAATGTACAACATGGACGCTCCGACTCTCCCTTTGTTAGTGTGTACCTCTTCTTCCTCCTCTTCCTCTTAAGTGCTCCTGAGCCCCCCCCCCCCACTTCCTGTGGAGAGCTCGCTCCCCACACAGACAGACAGCTGCACTAACTCACTACACTGTAAAAAGCTCAATCACACGGTTTTGTTTTTTTGTAACTTTTTCTTCGACTCTTTGTGTTGAAATCGTTATAAACATTGTTCAAAATGTTACCAAAAGAAATGTACACGTGTTTCTGTGTTTCTATACAAGGCAGGCAGAAGCGGATTACTACGTTCACCCCCCCACTTCCTGTTAGAACAGCCAGACGAGTCGACCATCGCTTTAAAATAGATCTGTATATATTTATATAGGCTTATATCAAAAAGGAGGCGGAGTTAACCAACGATCCCGTACGACGTGACCCCCAGGCATCCGGGCCCGAGGGGGGGAGGGGGGGTGTCTGATGCAGAGAGGGGGGGGGGGGGGGGGGGGGGGGCTCTGTCTGCAGGTGAGACTCCTCTCTGTGGAATGTCAGCTCATCATGTCGTTGCTGTTGACGCCGTACGTCGAGTTCTTCATGCTGTCGTTCACCTCCCTCCTGAAGACAGACAGGTTCTGAGTAAACCTGCAGACAGACAGAGAGAGAGTCAGACAGGTAGAGAGACAGATTATTATGATATCAATATTATAAATGTAACTTTGAGGTGAAGAAACAAACGAAATGATTTTGATCAATACATCAATACATCGTTTAGACTAATTACAGAGAGACAGACAGACCTGTCCCGGTTCTTAGTGAGTAGGTTCCGTTCGATTCCCTCCATCAGGTTCTCAAAACATAAATGCATCGCCTGCTGTTTCTCTGGAGGCTGACTGTTCACGATGCTGTTCCTCAGGTCAGCAAAGTACTGAAGGAGAGACACATATACACACACAATGTTAATATACACATGTTAACACACAGCAACCCACCCACCCAGTGTTGACACACACACACACAGTGTTGACACACACACACACAGTGTTGACACACACACACACAGTGTTGACACACCCACATACAGTGTTGACGTCACCTTCTCGTTGAGCAGGATGAGGCCGAGCAGAGGGCGAGACATGGACCACTGGTTCCTACAGTCCTCGAAGATGATGATATTCAACACTGTGGACAGCATCTGCTCATCAACAACAACAACAACAACAGGGTCAGTGTTCTTCTTCTCTGGTGCTCTGTGAGCGTCAAGTGGGGAGCCAACAAGAAACAACCTGAGCTAACGTTAGCATCAGCTTGTCTCTCCAGGGCGTTCTGCGTCCTCTGATCAGCGTCGAGAAGCTGCTTTACTCAGTGTTTTAATCAGAGGAGGAGACCTCTGTAGTAAAAACCTGCTGAACCATGAACACTGGAGGAACCCTAACAACAACCATGATGCCGTGCTGCTCCACCACGTTACTGTGTCTGCCTGCCTCATGGACTCATGTCTGTGGGATAAAGAGCGTCTCTGACCTGCTGGATCATCTCCGGGTGCTGCTGCATGATGTGGAGGAAGCGGTCGTCCGTCGCCATGGGAGTGGGTCTCTTCTTCGTGGAGCGAGACAGCTGCTTGAACAGGTAGGTGACTATGTGGTCCAGACTGGAGCAGCATCCTGTGCACACCATCGTATCTGAAACACACTCGGATGAATAAAACCGCGAAAAATCACGTGATCCCTCCTGAAAATTGAAACTGGACCTGTGAGCATCTTACCGAGCGCCGTGAGCCCCTCTGATATCGAGGACAGGATGTACATGACGACGTGAGGCTCTAAACTGGCGATGAAGTTCATGTGGTCCTGAGTCAGAACCTCCAGCAGAGAGTAGAAGGACTGGCTGAGCTTCGGGTAGTCCTGCAGGGACAGGAAGAGTCAGGGTGGTGTACTGATCTGAGCTAACGTTAGCATCAGACGTCTGGATCTTAAGTTATGAGAGAAACAAGCTGAGCTAACGTTAGCTACCATGATAACTCACCAGCAGGTCACTGTGAGGGATGGACAGCAGCAGTTTGATGAAGGTCTGTAAGGCGTTGTCCAAAGCGTCGTCGCCGTATAGACGGAAGACCCCGAAGTTGACGTAGTTTCCACTGAGCACCGCCTTCAGCATAGCGAAGCACACGCTGACCCCCTTCAGCTTCACACCGTAGACCTGGTCCTTAGGGACCTCTCCCAGGGTCAGGATACGGTTTCCTATATGAAGAGAGACACCAGACCAGTGGTTCATTATATAATAATATATTACTATATAATAATATATATTAATATATTATATTACTATATAATAATATATAGTAATATATTATATAATATATAATAATATATAGTAATATATTATATAATAATATATAGTAATACAGTAATATATTATATAATATAATAATATATAGTAATACAGTAATATATTATATAATATAATAATATATAGTAATACATTATATATAATACTACATTATAATATAATATTATAATGTATTATACAAAAATAGAAAACGTTCACAACAGAACTGTTGAGTTCGGTTTCGTTTAAATCCTGAATTATGGAAATATTCAACAAACTGTTTTATGATAATGTATTTTTTAAACATATCACAAACATTTTGTGACTTATAATTGTGACATTAATTAAAATAACAACTGGAGCTGATATCAGAATGAGTTATATGCTGATGATATAAAAATAACTTTTAATAAATAACCATTTAAATAAAGATAATTAGGGCCCGAGCAACCGACGTCGGGCCAGCGAGTCGGACCGGCGACGCCCCTCGGCCAGTATGTCCGATTTACTTGAAATTCAACACACATGTCCACTTGAGCTAGAGCTACAAAAAAGCCAATCAGACCCCTAAGCTCCGCCTACTTAGATTTTCCGCCATATTGAATTTAGTGTAAAACACATTTTTGCGAACATTTTTTCCTCCTACATGCTGGGTCTGATTACTACCAAATTGGCTGTGGCTCATTACTGGATATACGTCATCAAAAGCTTTTTGATAACTCTCTTCGTTTACACGATATGGACCAATAAACTTCTTAGGGGCGTGGCTTAATATCAACACACAACCTCTCAACCGTTTAAAAAAATGCAAAAAGTGACAAAAAGCACAACTTCGTGGGTTTACTGTAGCGCCCCCTAGTGGTTGAATGCAAAACAATTCTCAGGGTATGTTACAGGATACGATGTGCATATATGCTGCAAGTTTTGTAATTTTAGGACAAACGGTTGAGAGGTTGTGTGTTGATATTAAGCCACGCCCCTAAGAAGTTTATTGGTCCATATCGTGTAAACGAAGAGAGTTATCAAAAAGCTTTTGATGACGTATATCCAGTAATGAGCCACAGCCAATTTGGTAGTAAATGCATGTAGGAGGAAAAAATGTTCGCAAAAAATGTGTTTTACACTAAATTCAATATGGCGGAAAATCTAAGTAGGCGGAGCTTAGGGGTCTGATTGGCTTTTTTGTAGCTCTAGCTCAAGTGGACATGTGTGTTGAATTTCAAGTAAATCGGACATACTGGCCGAGGGGCGTCGCCGGTCCGACTCGCTGGCCCGACGTCGGTTGCTCGGGCCCTAATTATCTTTATTTAAATGGTTATTTATTAAAAGTTATTTTTATATCATCAGCATATAACTCATTCTGATATCAGCTCCAGTTGTTATTTTAATTAATGTCACAATTATAAGTCACAAAATGTTTGTGATATGTTTATCACAAACAAACATATCACAAACATGATATGTTTATCACAAACAAAACTATATATATATATATATATATATATATATATATATTCGAGAAGTCTATATATATATATATATTCGAGAAGTCTAGTAGTAGTAACGTGTCTGTGTAGTCAACTGTCAAATCAAATAAAGAAAGTACATCAATTATATTTTAACAAATATTATTCTCAGTTTTCAAATTTAACTGGATGGATTATTAATAATACATAGAAATACATAAATACATGTTCTCTAATTTCAAGTAAAATAAGAGCTGGATTAAAGAATAACTGACATAACGGAAAGCTTTTCAAAAATGTGCATCTTAAAATAAAGTAATTCATTTTAGAAAAATTTATTTCACTGAATTGTCCTGCAGCTTTAAATTCAGTTCATTCAGGTGTGAAGTGATGTCAATCAAAAAAGCCACAATATTATATTTCTCTCATCTTCTAACAAGATAAATCAGTGAGCATGATCTTTATCTGTGGTTATTAAACCACTTGTTTCAGCTCTATTCTCTCTGTTAACATCATTGTTGGTCAGTGAATTCATGCGTTATGATTCTGATCATATTGGGCTCTTAGGTTTATTTTCTGTGTCTTCATTTAGATGTGAGTGGGTACGTTTGCTCTAAAGAGTTATGCGTTGCCTCGTAGTGTCGCTTCATTTACCGCTTTTAATAATCGTCACGGTCTCTGAACATGTGAGACACACTGGTTATAAACTGTCCGTGGGAAGAATGAACCTGTAAGAGTCTGTTCATTCTTGGTTAAAGGCTCTGCTCTCTCTGATCACTTTTCTCTCTTTGGAGAACGTTATGTGAACTTCTCTGACTCACGTATTATTCTCCTGCTCTTCCTTCTCTTTCCTCGTCTCTCCCCCGGTGTGTGTACATCTCACTCCAGTCAGGAAACTTGTCAGAATACTCATATTTGATTGGCTGAGCTGCATCATGTGATGTGATTTACAACGCATTGGTCGGTGCGTTTCCTGCACCGCTGAACAAGTGCCGTAAAGGCTGAAAAAGCTGCGCCGGTTAAAATAGAAGGGTCCGGATACAACGGCGTCTGGGTCCGGATCCGGACCGCGGTCCGCCAATTGGCGACCCCTGGTTTAGTGGGTTGGGATGCTCAAAAACTCATGGAACTTTGTACATGTGTCACAGGTCATTGGAAGAAAAAGTTTATATGACTTTTTTTATTGGCCGTTTTAAATTGCCTCTATAGCGCCCCCTACAATATTTCAAAAGAGCAGCCCTAGCGCTACGTTTTGGCTACATGTATGAAACTTAGTAGACACATGTATCCCATGGAGACTTAAATATAAGTCTCTTGGGACCATGCTCTAAACCCTACCGGAAGTCGTCCAGTTTCATTTATGTGTCATTTTTCAATAGATTTTGGCCTATTTCTAGTCGCTATACTTTAACGAACTCCTCCTAGGGACTTCATCACATCCAGTTTAAATTTTGCCAGTACCATGTCAAGACCATTGTAATTAAAAGTTATCAAAAGCTTTACGTTTGACGGAATCGTTTAGCCGTAGCGGGCGGCTACTTTAGGTGATTCCCCATGAAAAAAGTTGATGTAACTCAGCTGGACTTGTTCCAAACGGTCTCAGACTTCACATGCTTGATAACACTCATGGCCTGAGGATGTCTACAAGCTAATTTCCCCTAATACTCACAGCGCCACCTGCTGGCGAAAGGAAAGCTGCCTTTTGTGACAAACACCTCCGATTTACATGACTTTTGCACAATGTGG
>NW_027466551.1:302500-337500 GCF_050575085.1 Anarhichas minor | reverse complement strand
TGGGCCTCTCAGTACCAATTGAGCATTGTTTAAACGCCACGGCCTACCTGAGTATTGTTGCTGACCGTGTCCATCCCTTTATGAGCACAGTGGACCATCTTCTGATGCTACCTCCAGCAGGATAGTGCACCATGTCACAAAGCTCAAAGCATCTCAAACTGCTTTCTTGAACATGATGAGCTCACTGTACTCCAACGGCCTCCACAGCCACCACACCTCAATCCAACAGATAGAGAGATTCTCATCATGGATGGGCAGCCGACAAATCTGCAGCAACTGCGTGATGCTATCATGTCAATATGGAGCAAAATGTGTGAGGAATGTTTCCAACACCTTGTTGAATCTCTGCTATGAAGAATTAAGGCAGTTCTGAAGGCAAAAGGGTCCAACCCAGTACTAGCGAGGTGTAACTAATAAAGTGGCCGGTGAGTGTATTTAAGAACCAGAGGTGATGACTTCATGAGAAGAAGACTCACTGTGTGGTTGTTCAACATGAACTGCACCGCGCTGAGTTTCACCAGCTTCCTCACGCTGCTGTACGTGGAACAGGAAGTCAAGGAGCAAACAGGAAGTCAAGGAGGAAACGGACAGAAACAGGAGGTCATGGAGGAAACGGACGGAAACAGGAGGTCATGGAGGAAACGGACGGAAACAGGAGGTCATGGAGGAAACGGACGGAAACAGGAGGTCATGGAGGAAATGGACGGAAACAGGAAGTCATGGAGGAAACCGACAGAAACAGGAAGTCATGGAGGAAGCTAACAGAAACAGGAAGTCATGGAGGAAACGGACAGAAACAGGAAGTCATGGAGGAAACAGACAGAAACAGGAAGTCATGGAGGAAATGAACAGAAACAGGAGGTCATGGAGGAAATGGACAGAAACAGGAGGTCATGGAGGAAATGGACAGAAACAGGAGGTCATGGAGGAAATGGACAGAAACAGGAAGTCAAGGAGCAAACGGACAGCAACAGGAAGTCATGGAGGAAATAGGAAATCATTACAGAGGACATTTCATATTTTAAAGTCCCGTTTCCTCTCAGACCTACAGACTCATGAGGGATGTAGATCTGCAGCACACTATTAGTTGTGTGTGTGTGTGTACGTGTGTGTGTGTGAATGTGTGTGTGTTCAGGTGAACAGTGGTCTAAAGGATATCCTAACGAGAGGTCGTTCAGTAGTTGGAGGGTCTTGGAGGTGATCGGTTCACACTGGCCCCAGTACTTCAGGTTTGTGATGCTGAAAGAGACAAAAGGTTGTTTAGGATCCCACACACACAGAATGTATCATAAAGAAGAGACTTCCTGTTTAAATTACAGGTTAGAATGATTAGTGATAAACATTTAAATCATGTTTATTACTCACATTTTCCCTATAAAGACACTGAGAACCATCGTCTCGTCATTCAATCCCAGAACTTCTGATAGTCGTCGATAAAGCTGCAAATAAAACACATTGATACTTTTATGAGCTCTAGAGATGCACTGGTTTAGTTTTTTTGTCCATTAAACCTGTAAACTTATATTTGTGTTTTCTCCCCCAGACTTTGATTAGTAAATGAACTTCACAGCTGTTTATCATGGATCAATAGCATCACGTTGTAGCTCCGTGACGTGAGTCGTGTTTTTATAGTGATTCAGTAAATCCAGAGGAGCTTTAGTGATCATCGGAGGGACAGAGTGAAGTGAAGCATGAGGAGGTCTGTAGGAGACAAAGAGGCCCCCTGCTCTAGAGAACTGAGGGGGTTAAGCTGACAGGAAGTAGGGCCCAGACCTCCAGTACTGTGTTTCCAGTGATTCACTTCTCTAAAGGAACTCAGAAAGACTTAACCTGTAAGCTGGAGCTTCCATCACCTTAAAGAACCTTTGTGGTTTTAGGTTCTGCTTTGTGTTTCCTCTGTGTTTTATAACCTGGAGGTTTCATGTTTATGTTTGGTAGATGAGAAGCTGTGGTCGACTCGGAGAACCAGAACCATCAAAACAACCTGAGAGTCTGAGACTTTAGTCTGGTCTCCTGATCGTTAACCAAAAACGAATCATCAGAGCTGAAGAAAAAAGCAGGACCTGAGACCACGAAGACTCGATAAAGACCTGCTTAAGACTCACTAAACACCCACTAAACACTCACTAAAGACTCACTAAAGACCCACTAAAGACCCACTAAACACCCACTAAACACCCACTAAACACCCACTAAACACCCACTAAACACCCACTAAAGACCTACTAAACACCCACTAAAGACTCACTAAAGACTCACTAAACACCCACTAAACACTCACTAAACACCCACTAAAGATTCACTAAACACCCACTAAAGACCTACTAAACACCCACTAAAGACCCACTAAAGATTCACTAAACACCCACTAAAGACCTACTAAACACCCACTAAACACCCACTAAAGATTCACTAAAGACCCACTAAAGATTCACTAAACACTCACTAAAGACCCACTAAAGACTCACTAAACACCCACTAAAGCCGGTCTGTATAACGGGGGCCAGAGTAGCTCCGACGCTGAGTCGGCAGTGGAGGAAGTGAACAAACAGAAGCTCCAGTTACAGATAACTGAGGTTTCTGTTGTAACACTGAAGCAGCTACATGTTCACAAACACATCGTCTACTAAACACCAAACCAGACTCACTACAGTTTCTACACTACAACACTTATCTGGGACGTTCACATGTGCAGTTTCTGCTCCGAACAAAGAGAACAGACTCCGTCAATACCTTTAACCACAACAGTCCAATAGGAGACTGTGTCTCTATAGAAAGTGCTGCAGTAAGCAGAAACCAGAACAAAAGAGCAGCTCAACGTGGCCCCCGTTACACAGAGTCGGGTTACTGATGGAGGGTTAGCTCCTCACATGTTACACACTGTTTACCTTTGATGATTTCTGCACCTGGTCTCCGATGTAGATCTTCCTGAACTGCTCAAAGAAGCTGAGCATAGCCAACTCCAGCCTCTCGTTGCCGGCCTGAGCGAGCCGAGAGTCGGTGAGGTTCATGAGCTGGAGCACCCTGAGGTGTGAACACAAACACACATATCATACCTGCAAACTCATGAGAGGTGAAAAAGGTGACAAGCCCGAAACCCTGTCGGGGGGGGGGTGCTCCTCCGAGAATTTTATTTTAAATATGAGGTTTAAAATGTAGCATTCTGGTGTACTCTGAGAAAATTAAGTGATAAGACATTTACTTTATGCAAACAACTAATTTATTATTCAGTGGTTAGGGTTAGGGTTCAGCTCTATTATTAATATTAACCTTTATTTACACAAAATCCATAGAGACCGAGGTCTCATTTTCAAAAGTTTTGGTCAAATAAAATCAAAGATAGCAAGAGTAGCGAGAACCATCGCCTGTACAAATAGTGATTCGTTTTCATTGAACCCTTTTACTGTATGGCTTCATATTAACTTCCACTGTTACTGTAAAGCTGTTGGAATTGTGGCCTATCTTCTATTTGCAATTAATATGCATTCAATCCAGTTCAATTATTTAAATGAAAATGATAATCTACTCTGGCTAAAGTAGTTCATCAAGAGTAAAATAACAGCTGTGATCTATACACACCTCTGCATTAGCAACCTGCTGAAATGAAGGTACAGGCACCTTAACCCTCTCATTACTTCAGGGTTCTTGGGAGCAACTGCTCGTGGGACTGTTGGTACTGTTAGTACACTGGCTGTGGTCATCACAGTGAACAGTATGAACAGTGTGATGAGAGGGCATGTGAGCCCTTGTTGCTGTAGTTCATCTCCTTGGAGCAGAGGCTGCATGTAGCATAGCCTGCCTTATCAATGTATTTAAAACACTGTGACAGCAGGAAGCTGTACTCACGTCTGTTTAGACCTCCACCTTTATCCAGGCCCAGCTCCACTCACATCTCAGCCCTGCATCAAGCTGCGCTACACAACCAGCCTCCTCTCCCTGAAGCTCTTTGACCTCATCATCTCATCAGTATCTGGGCCTCATGTTTCGTGGTCATGAAAGTTATTCTGACCACGAAATCATCCTCATTCTACTTTGAGTTAAAAAAAAACAACCTGCAACCAGATGCTCCGGTGTTCGGGTTTAACGTTAACGAGTGACCACGTGAACTGAACCGGAACACGGGGGGGCTTCATGTTTCATCAAGTTACGTTTTTTCCTCCTAAATCGTGATAATGACGAACGTTAACAGTCGACAAAGTTTTGCATGCAGTGGACGTTAACTTAACCCAGCAAGTCTGAACGGTAACGGAGCATAACGTAACTTAAACTTTAACGGAGGGAAATGAAGACGCTGTACACATCTGAACGCTGATTGGCCAAGACTCGACACGTCAAAGATGTTCTATTGCGAAGATCACGACATCACATTTTCTCTACGGATCTACACGATTCACGTGGATGATATATTTTTGATTCAAAACGGTGAATTTCACCGAAAAGTGACAAGTTTGCAGGTATGCATATGTTATCAGTGTTTACATCACAGCATACCAGAGTGCTGGAAAAAGTGGTTCACAAGCTGCTTCATCAGCTCATTAATTATTGAAGTCTGGTTCGTATTTTCCTGGCAGGTTCCAGGAAATCAAGACAGACTAATTTATGCAGAAATCAATGTGGCGTCCCACAGGGGAGCGTTCTTGGCCCCTTAATGTTTGACCTGCCAAGTGTTTCTGGTGAAAAAGTGCATTTCTATGCTGGCGACTTGGACATTTTATTATATAATGTTCTCATATATTTTGAGAACACATTTAAATCTCAATATGGAATTCAATAAGATCAATAACTGACCTGTAGGCAACTTATTTCAACCCTTCCTATGACTTATAAACGTATAAAATGTATTTAGCTTATTTAGATAAACTCAAGGTGATGTCTTCAAATTGCTTATTTTGTCTAGCTTTTAACATAAAACCCTAAAATAATCAGTTTACTGTCATTAAGATCCTCAAAGGTGAGAACATGAACAGAAGGAATGCTGGGTAATTTTGATCAAAATAGTTGCAGATTACTTTTCTGTCCACGAAAATAAAGACGTTTTATGGCTAAATGAGAAATTAAAGGCTGATCTCGTCAGATTGCTGTCGCAGCATTTTACAGTATTTTCCATTTTTCCCAAACTAAATATATAAACAGTTTGTTTTTCTTGCATTATTTCCTCTAATCGAGATGTTTCCCTGAGTTCTTACCGACAGACTAACTCTCCATCCATGGCGTCCTGCTCGTCTGTGCTGGCGAACGACACCCGTCCACCGATCACGGCCCCGATAATGTAAACCAGCCACGTCAACCGACCTGCAGAGGAAACGATGGAGAGACAACATCAGCTTCTTTAACTTCTTTATTTTAATAGTCAAGGAACCACATTGAACGTTTCATACCCGAGAAGATTATTAACAAAATGTGCTACAGAGCTAAAAAGCATGTTTATCGTTACAAAGAGCTGCTGGGGAACGGTTTTAATGTCAAACAATAAAACAAAATATTAATATTTTATTAAATACAATCAAATAAACTTTAAATTTAAAGCTTTTATCTTCATCTCAAAATATTTTTCAAGTTTCTTCCTTTTTGTTTTAAGACTGCAGCTCTTTACATTTTAAAACAGATATTTGACATATTTTATTAATCACATTTCATAACAAGATAAGACTATAGTAAATATCTAGTTTATATTAAAGAATGTTGACTTGAAGAGTTTCTTTTCTCTTACCGTGTTAACTGACAGTTAAGCAACAAAACATTCCGTACATTAGAAAATAACTGAAAGTATTTAACCTGATTCTCTCACACACACACACACACACACACACACACACACACACACACACACACACACACACACTTATCAATTTTAATCGCATGATTTTTTTTGTGATTAATCGCATTGTTATGAGCAAAGTTCAATAATGAATTCAAAAGTACTGCTATATGAACAAAAGGTCAATAACATTTGGTTTGCAAACACTTTAAACACATCAGGTTCTTGTTAGCAGCAGTATTCCCTTTACACAGCAGCAGTTATAACACAGTTATAATGATTCTGATCATAGATATTCAGCCGGTGTTCACAACTTCATCTTCATGTGTGTAAGAGATGACATTTAAATATACTTCTTGAAAACTGCAAACCTATCTATGTCATGTTTTTATGTTTGTTAAATTCTCAGTTGTGATACTAAATGATGCTTATTATACATATTACAAACAAAACACTTTAAAAACTCTAAAACAATAATTTAAATGAATCATTTATTTTTTGCTTTTTGTGGTATTTGGGTCAGACACATATGCAACGCTGATTACCGTAATATGTGTGGTATTTGTTATAAATGTACGTTGGTAAATAGAGGGTGATAAGAAGCTGTACATGGAGGGACTTAGGACCCAGGGGAATGTAGGTGAAGCATGGAACCTGTAGTCTGTAGCGTGGCAGTAACCTGCATGAGGAAGTTATGCTAATAAAGAGTTGAATTAAGAGCAGTTTGTTCTCTCGTGCTTATATGTTCATTTAAAAACACGAAAATATGCATTTTGGTATTGTCACGATCCTGTAACGAGACAATCGCGCGAGCGAGACATCATCAGGGTTTATCATCATAAAGTATTTATTTATTTATTGTTTTTTATATATATATATATATATATATATATATATATATATATATATATATATATATATATATATATATATATATATATATATATATATATATATATATATATATATATATATATATATCCATATCCTGATTATATGTATAAAGTAAACCTGATTCAGACTGACGACACTAGCATGAATGTGACCTCTGAGGCTCCTACCCTCCTGAACAGTGATGTCTGCGGCGCTGGAGTTGGTGGACTGCAGCAGCTCCTGGTAGGTCTGAGCCGCCTGGTCGAACAGCTGGACCAGCAGAGCGCAGGTCTTCTCGTACTCACACCTTCCAATGGTGGACAGCTGGTCAAGCTGCTGCTGAACCAGACCGGCGTCGTCTAGGGGGTCTTCTAACCCGTCTCTGGGGGTGGGGTGGGGGGGGGGGGGTGGGGGGGGTGGACACAACCAGTCAGTCTGAGACATACCTGCAGTGTTTACATTCATGTTCACCTGCTAACAGTTCCTGTGCTGGTCTAGTGAAACCAGACAGGGTCTAGTGAGCATTCATCTGACTGACCTCACTTTTAAAATAAATAGTTAACCGTTTATTTAACCGTTAGATAAGAATATCAGCATCAATGATATATTGTCTGTACAGTAAACATGAAGCTACAGCTAGTTAGCTTAGCATAAAGACTGGAAACAGGGGGAAACAGAATCCCACTACCAGCTCCTCTAAAGCTTTACTGATTATTAACATTTTATATCTTGTTTCTTTAGTCCGAAGAAAAACTGAAATCTTAAACCTTAAGAGAAACGTCTCCTCTCTGTCTCTAAACATCCAGCACCAGGATGTGAAGGTCTGATGGTCTCACCTGAGGATGACGTGGACCGACTCCAGCCGGGACGTGATGTAGGCCTTGGTGACCTCGGGGGTGTAGGTCTCCAGCAGGTGAGGCTCGGTGGCTTTGACATACGGGACCGAGGCCGCCAGACGCTGCCACAGACTCAGCAGGTAGTGAACACTGTTAGGGGCGAACTCCCAGTGCTGGAGGAGAGGACCAGAGAGAGACGGGTTCACTTCAGTCTCAGAACCACCGTTACCATCTTTAACCCTTTATGGTCTGTTTATAGTGGCTTTACTTCCTCATTTAATGTGTACTAATAATAATCAGTCATTTCTTATCCTTTATTCACCCAAGCATCTGACAAGGGAAACAGAAAAGATGATAACAAATCACCTTGTTTCTAAATGTAAAGATATTTCTACATTTGTTCTTTAGTTTGTTTCTAAATGTAAAGATATTTCTACATTTGTCCATTCGTTTGTTTCTAAATGTAAAGATATTTCTACATTTGTCCTTTAGTTTGTTTCTAAATGTAAAGATATTTCTACATTTGTTCTTTAGTTTGTTTCTAAATGTAAAGATATTTCTACATTTGTTCTTTAGTTTGTTTCTAAATGTAAAGATATTTCTACATTTGTTCTTTAGTTTGTTTCTAAATGTAAAGATATTTCTACATTTGTCCATTCGTTTGTTTCTAAATGTAAAGATATTTCTACATTTGTCCTTTAGTTTGTTTCTAAATGTAAAGATATTTCTACATTTGTTCTTTAGTTTGTTTCTAAATGTAAAGATATTTCTACATTTGTTCTTTAGTTTGTTTCTAAATGTAAAGATATTTCTACATTTGTTCTTTAGTTTGTTTCTAAATGTAAAGATATTTCTACATTTGTCCATTCGTTTGTTTCTAAATGTAAAGATATTTCTACATTTATCCTTTAGTTTGTTTCTAAATGTAAAGATATTTCTACATTTGTTCTTTAGTTTGTTTCTAAATGTAAAGATATTTCTACATTTGTTCTTTAGTTTGTTTCTAAATGTAAAGATATTTCTACATGTGTTCTTTAGTTTGTTTCTAAATGTAAAGATATTTCTACATTTGTCCATTAGTTTGTTTCTAAATGTAAAGATATTTCTAAATTTGTCCATTAGTTTGTTTCTAAATGTAAAGATATTTCTACATTTGTTCTTTAGTTTGTTTCTAAATGTAAAGGTAGTTCTACATTTGTCCTTTAGTTTGTTTCTAAATGTAAAGATATTTCTACATTTGTTCTTTAGTTTGTTTCTAAATGTAAAGATATTTCTACATTTGTTCTTTAGTTTGTTTCTAAATGTAAAGATATTTCTACATTTGTCCTTTAGTTTGTTTCTAAATGTAAAGATATTTCTACATTTGTTCTTTAGTTTGTTTCTAAATGTAAAGATATTTCTACATTTGTCCATTCGTTTGTTTCTAAATGTAAAGATATTTCTACATTTGTCCTTTAGTTTGTTTCTAAATGTAAAGATATTTCTACATTTGTTCTTTAGTTTATTTCTAAATGTAAAGATATTTCTACATTTGTTCTTTAGTTTGTTTCTAAATGTAAAGATATTTCTACATTTGTTCTTTAGTTTGTGTCTAAATGTAAAGATATTTCTACATTTGTTCTTTAGTTTGTTTCTAAATGTAAAAGGTATTTCTACATTTGTTCTTTAGTTTGTTTCTAAATGTAAAGATATTTCTACATTTGTTCTTTAGTTTGTTTCTAAATGTAAAGATATTTCTACATTTGTTCTTTAGTTTGTTTCTAAATGTAAAGATATTTCTACATTTGTTCTTTAGTTTGTTTCTAAATGTAAAGATATTTCTAGATTTGTTCTTTAGTTTGTTTCTAAATGTAAAGATATTTCTACATTTGTTCTTTAGTTTGTTTCTAAATGTAAAGATATTTCTACATTTGTCCTTTAGTTTGTTTCTAAATGTAAAGATATTTCTACATTTGTCCTTTAGTTTGTTTCTAAATGTAAAGATATTTCTACATTTGTCCTTTAGTTTGTTTCTAAATGTAAAGATATTTCTACATTTGTTCTTTAGTTTGTTTCTAAATGTAAAGATATTTCTACATTTGTTCTTTAGTTTGTTTCTAAATGTAAAGATATTTCTACATGTGTCCTTTAGTTTGTTTCTAAATGTAAAGATATTTCTACATGTGTCCTTTAGTTTGTTTCTAAATGTAAAGGTAGTTCTACATTTGTCCTTTAGTTTGTTTCTAAATGTAAAGATATTTCTACATGTGTCCTTTAGTTTGTTTCTAAATGTAAAGGTAGTTCTACATGTGTCCTTTAGTTTGTTTCTAAATGTAAAGATATTTCTACATGTGTCCTTTAGTTTGTTTCTAAATGTAAAGATATTTCTACATTTGTCCTTTAGTTTGTTTCTAAATGTAAAGATATTTCTACATTTGTTCTTTAGTTTGTTTCTAAATGTAAAGATATTTCTACATGTGTCCTTTAGTTTGTTTCTAAATGTAAAGATATTTCTACATGTGTCCTTTAGTTTGTTTCTAAATGTAAAGGTAGTTCTACATGTGTCCTTTAGTTTGTTTCTAAATGTAAAGATATTTCTACATTTGTTCGTTAGTTTGTTTCTAAATGTAAAGATATTTCTACATTTGTTCTTTAGTTTGTTTCTAAATGTAAAGATATTTCTACATGTGTCATTTAGTTTGTTTCTAAATGTAAAGATATTTCTACATGTGTCCTTTAGTTTGTTTCTAAATGTAAAGGTATTTCTACATTTTTCCTTTAGTTTGTTTCTAAATGTAAAGGTAGTTCTACATTTGTCCTTTAGTTTGTTTCTAAATGTAAAGATATTTCTACATGTGTCCTTTAGTTTGTTTCTAAATGTAAAGATATTTCTACATTTGTTCTTTAGTTTGTTTCTAAATGTAAAGATATTTCTACATTTGTCCTTTAGTTTGTTTCTAAATGTAAAGATATTTCTACATTTGTTCTTTAGTTTGTTTCTAAATGTAAAGATATTTCTACATTGGTCCTTTAGTTTGTTTCTAAATGTAAAGGTATTCCTACATTTGTCCTTTAGTTTGTTTCTAAATGTAAAGATATTTCTACATTTGTCCTTTAGTTTGTTTCTAAATGTAAAGATATTTCTACATTTGTTCGTTAGTTTGTTTCTAAATGTAAAGATATTTCTACATTTGTTCTTTAGTTTGTTTCTAAATGTAAAGATATTTCTACATGTGTCATTTAGTTTGTTTCTAAATGTAAAGATATTTCTACATGTGTCCTTTAGTTTGTTTCTAAATGTAAAGGTATTTCTACATTTTTCCTTTAGTTTGTTTCTAAATGTAAAGGTAGTTCTACATTTGTCCTTTAGTTTGTTTCTAAATGTAAAGATATTTCTACATGTGTCCTTTAGTTTGTTTCTAAATGTAAAGATATTTCTACATTTGTTCTTTAGTTTGTTTCTAAATGTAAAGATATTTCTACATTTGTTCTTTAGTTTGTGTCTAAATGTAAAGATATTTCTACATTTGTTCTTTAGTTTGTTTCTAAATGTAAAAGGTATTTCTACATTTGTTCTTTAGTTTGTTTCTAAATGTAAAGATATTTCTACATTTGTTCTTTAGTTTGTTTCTAAATGTAAAGATATTTCTACATTTGTTCTTTAGTTTGTTTCTAAATGTAAAGATATTTCTACATTTGTTCTTTAGTTTGTTTCTAAATGTAAAGATATTTCTAGATTTGTTCTTTAGTTTGTTTCTAAATGTAAAGATATTTCTACATTTGTTCTTTAGTTTGTTTCTAAATGTAAAGATATTTCTACATTTGTCCTTTAGTTTGTTTCTAAATGTAAAGATATTTCTACATTTGTCCTTTAGTTTGTTTCTAAATGTAAAGATATTTCTACATTTGTCCTTTAGTTTGTTTCTAACTGTAAAGATATTTCTACATTTGTTCTTTAGTTTGTTTCTAAATGTAAAGATATTTCTACATTTGTTCTTTAGTTTGTTTCTAAATGTAAAGATATTTCTACATGTGTCCTTTAGTTTGTTTCTAAATGTAAAGATATTTCTACATGTGTCCTTTAGTTTGTTTCTAAATGTAAAGGTAGTTCTACATTTGTCCTTTAGTTTGTTTCTAAATGTAAAGATATTTCTACATGTGTCCTTTAGTTTGTTTCTAAATGTAAAGGTAGTTCTACATGTGTCCTTTAGTTTGTTTCTAAATGTAAAGATATTTCTACATGTGTCCTTTAGTTTGTTTCTAAATGTAAAGATATTTCTACATTTGTCCTTTAGTTTGTTTCTAAATGTAAAGATATTTCTACATTTGTTCTTTAGTTTGTTTCTAAATGTAAAGATATTTCTACATTTGTTCTTTAGTTTGTTTCTAAATGTAAAGATATTTCTACATGTGTCCTTTAGTTTGTTTCTAAATGTAAAGATATTTCTACATGTGTCCTTTAGTTTGTTTCTAAATGTAAAGGTAGTTCTACATTTGTCCTTTAGTTTGTTTCTAAATGTAAAGATATTTCTACATGTGTCCTTTAGTTTGTTTCTAAATGTAAAGGTAGTTCTACATGTGTCCTTTAGTTTGTTTCTAAATGTAAAGATATTTCTACATTTGTTCTTTAGTTTGTTTCTAAATGTAAAAGGTATTTCTACATTTGTTCTTTAGTTTGTTTCTAAATGTAAAGATATTTCTACATTTGTTCTTTAGTTTGTTTCTAAATGTAAAGATATTTCTACATTTGTTCTTTAGTTTGTTTCTAAATGTAAAGATATTTCTACATTTGTTCTTTAGTTTGTTTCTAAATGTAAAGATATTTCTAGATTTGTTCTTTAGTTTGTTTCTAAATGTAAAGATATTTCTACATTTGTTCTTTAGTTTGTTTCTAAATGTAAAGATATTTCTACATTTGTCCTTTAGTTTGTTTCTAAATGTAAAGATATTTCTACATTTGTCCTTTAGTTTGTTTCTAAATGTAAAGATATTTCTACATTTGTCCTTTAGTTTGTTTCTAAATGTAAAGATATTTCTACATTTGTTCTTTAGTTTGTTTCTAAATGTAAAGATATTTCTACATTTGTTCTTTAGTTTGTTTCTAAATGTAAAGATATTTCTACATGTGTCCTTTAGTTTGTTTCTAAATGTAAAGATATTTCTACATGTGTCCTTTAGTTTGTTTCTAAATGTAAAGGTAGTTCTACATTTGTCCTTTAGTTTGTTTCTAAATGTAAAGATATTTCTACATGTGTCCTTTAGTTTGTTTCTAAATGTAAAGGTAGTTCTACATGTGTCCTTTAGTTTGTTTCTAAATGTAAAGATATTTCTACATGTGTCCTTTAGTTTGTTTCTAAATGTAAAGATATTTCTACATTTGTCCTTTAGTTTGTTTCTAAATGTAAAGATATTTCTACATTTGTTCTTTAGTTTGTTTCTAAATGTAAAGATATTTCTACATTTGTTCTTTAGTTTGTTTCTAAATGTAAAGATATTTCTACATGTGTCCTTTAGTTTGTTTCTAAATGTAAAGATATTTCTACATGTGTCCTTTAGTTTGTTTCTAAATGTAAAGGTAGTTCTACATTTGTCCTTTAGTTTGTTTCTAAATGTAAAGATATTTCTACATGTGTCCTTTAGTTTGTTTCTAAATGTAAAGGTAGTTCTACATGTGTCCTTTAGTTTGTTTCTAAATGTAAAGATATTTCTACATTTGTTCGTTAGTTTGTTTCTAAATGTAAAGATATTTCTACATTTGTTCTTTAGTTTGTTTCTAAATGTAAAGATATTTCTACATGTGTCCTTTAGTTTGTTTCTAAATGTAAAGGTAGTTCTACATTTGTCCTTTAGTTTGTTTCTAAATGTAAAGATATTTCTACATGTGTCCTTTAGTTTGTTTCTAAATGTAAAGGTAGTTCTACATGTGTCCTTTAGTTTGTTTCTAAATGTAAAGATATTTCTACATGTGTCCTTTAGTTTGTTTCTAAATGTAAAGATATTTCTACATTTGTCCTTTAGTTTGTTTCTAAATGTAAAGATATTTCTACATTTGTTCTTTAGTTTGTTTCTAAATGTAAAGATATTTCTACATTTGTTCTTTAGTTTGTTTCTAAATGTAAAGATATTTCTACATGTGTCCTTTAGTTTGTTTCTAAATGTAAAGATATTTCTACATGTGTCCTTTAGTTTGTTTCTAAATGTAAAGGTAGTTCTACATTTGTCCTTTAGTTTGTTTCTAAATGTAAAGATATTTCTACATGTGTCCTTTAGTTTGTTTCTAAATGTAAAGGTAGTTCTACATGTGTCCTTTAGTTTGTTTCTAAATGTAAAGATATTTCTACATTTGTTCGTTAGTTTGTTTCTAAATGTAAAGATATTTCTACATTTGTTCTTTAGTTTGTTTCTAAATGTAAAGATATTTCTACATGTGTCATTTAGTTTGTTTCTAAATGTAAAGATATTTCTACATGTGTCCTTTAGTTTGTTTCTAAATGTAAAGGTATTTCTACATTTTTCCTTTAGTTTGTTTCTAAATGTAAAGGTAGTTCTACATTTGTCCTTTAGTTTGTTTCTAAATGTAAAGATATTTCTACATGTGTCCTTTAGTTTGTTTCTAAATGTAAAGATATTTCTACATTTGTTCTTTAGTTTGTTTCTAAATGTAAAGATATTTCTACATTTGTCCTTTAGTTTGTTTCTAAATGTAAAGATATTTCTACATGTGTCCTTTAGTTTGTTTCTAAATGTAAAGGTAGTTCTACATGTGTCCTTTAGTTTGTTTCTAAATGTAAAGATATTTCTACATGTGTCCTTTAGTTTGTTTCTAAATGTAAAGATATTTCTACATTTGTCCTTTAGTTTGTTTCTAAATGTAAAGATATTTCTACATTTGTTCTTTAGTTTGTTTCTAAATGTAAAGATATTTCTACATTTGTTCTTTAGTTTGTTTCTAAATGTAAAGATATTTCTACATGTGTCATTTAGTTTGTTTCTAAATGTAAAGATATTTCTACATGTGTCCTTTAGTTTGTTTCTAAATGTAAAGGTATTTCTACATTTTTCCTTTAGTTTGTTTCTAAATGTAAAGGTAGTTCTACATTTGTCCTTTAGTTTGTTTCTAAATGTAAAGATATTTCTACATGTGTCCTTTAGTTTGTTTCTAAATGTAAAGATATTTCTACATTTGTCCTTTAGTTTGTTTCTAAATGTAAAGATATTTCTACATTTGTTCTTTAGTTTGTTTCTAAATGTAAAGATATTTCTACATTTGTCCTTTAGTTTGTTTCTAAATGTAAAGATATTTCTACATTTGTTCTTTAGTTTGTTTCTAAATGTAAAGGTATTTCTACATTTGTCCTTTAGTTTGTTTCTAAATGTAAAGATATTTCTACATTGGTCCTTTAGTTTGTTTCTAAATGTAAAGGTATTTCTACATTTGTCCTTTAGTTTGTTTCTAAATGTAAAGATATTTCTACATTTGTCCTTTAGTTTGTTTCTAAATGTAAAGATATTTCTACATTTGTTCTTTAGTTTGTTTCTAAATGTAAAGATATTTCTACAGTCGTTCTTTAGTTTGTTTTCGGTTTGTGACGGATGTTAGCATTAGCTTTAAACACTGTGACTATGTGTATTGTATCTGAGTGGAGGCCCACCTGCAGACTGGTGACGGTGAAGTTGGCTATAAGACGAATCACTTCGGGGTAGTTCTCTACTTTCACCAGCTCTCCCAACTGATAGTTACTCTTCAGCCTCGCCAGCAGACGGCAGAATTCGTGGTAGTTGTTGGGATCCGGTAAACACTGAAATATAAAACGTTTTCACCACGTCAGACATCAAAGCTGCTGTCAGGAGAAATAAAACAGCTGTGAATGTAGTCCAGACCTGAGGGTTTGCTAGGATCCTCTTCACTCCGTCAACCAGGTGAGACAGGAACTTAGCTCGCTCTGCGTTGTTGAAGAGAGACCTCCGGACAGAGGCTATCTGGACTAGACAGGACAACACCTACACACACACAGAAAAAGAGAGAAAGAAAGAGAGAGAGAGACACACGCGCACAATGTTAAACATTTTAAACACACACCACATGCACCACGCACACACACACACACACACCTATTAACCTCTACCAGGAGGCTTCATGTGGATGAATCGTCTTCACATAACTCACCAGTGGGGAGAGAGACGGAGGGATGGAATGATACAAGTTGAAAAAGAGCTGCAGAGTCGAGGAATCCAGAAACGCTTCGAGACGGAAAGAAAACAGAAGAAAAAGTCACGAGTTTCACCGCCACAGTGCTACAAAACTAACATCACTTTAATTAATGATGAAAAATGTCCTCTCTAAAGCGTGATAACATGTTTTTAACATCATATCCAGAGACGATGTCAATAAATATGAGTAAAATAACGACTCTTATCTCACAGGAAACAGACAAACGATCAATCTACTGATCCATTAATGGTTTTAGTCAAAGTAATCCACAAGTTTTATATTTAATGTAGTCACAAAAGAACTAATGGTCATGAAGGGCCTGAAACATGTTTCTAAAATGAAGAATAACCATGTTAGCAGCTGATCTCAAGACTGGTATTATTATTATTAAAATATTTCATAAACACGTAATAATAAAGCTACCTGATCTCCATGACGTGGGGATCTGAACGGTGCACAGGTCGTCAGACGACTCGTCGGTGGACGTCCCGATGAAGTCGTAGTTGAGGCAGTTGTAGCTCAGTTTGAGGAGCTGCATCAGGAGGCCGTGCTGAGACTCATCGTTCAGGTTCAGGTTCTTACCTGAAGCCTGAACAAAGAACACACTTCAGTTCTCATCTGTGATCTGGTTCAGATCCACAAGATGGTTTCTCATCGATTAAGTTCAGTTACATGTTCTCCACCAAAGCAGTTAATTTTATTCCTCATCGGAGAATTAAACTGAGAATTCATCCACAGATTGTTACAGCAGGTCGACAATCTAATTCTTAAAAAAGTCTTCTGAATCATAAACGTGAGCTTTTTTCTGCAAGATGAAATATATATAATAATAATATAATGAATATACATAAATAAATATGTATATAAATATACTAGTGCTGGGCAACGGCAATTGTTTTTTAATTGCATGATTTTTCTGCGATTAATCTCATTGTTATGGCAAAATTCAATAATGAATTTAAAAGTAGTGTATTGTGCACTTTTATATAAAAGTACTGCTATATGAACAAAAGGTCAATAACATTTGGTTTGTAAACACTTTAAACACATCAGGTTCTTGTTAGCAGCAGTATTCTCTTTACACAGTAGCAGTTATAATATTTCTTGTATATTATATATATTTTATGAAATCAACACAACAGAAAAAGCAATGTGTGTTGAAATAGTATTCTATGAATAATTTAAGCCTCTATAATTGAATGGAAACTCTTCCCCAGATTGGACGTGTTGTGGAAGTCCAGATATCAGGAAACTAAACGCGTCTTGTCTGGTTCATAACAGTCCAGAGGAGCTCCGTGGATCTCATGGAGCTGTGTTCACTGTGTCTAGTGAGACACACGTCGCTGTTCACTACAGCTGTATGAACGCTAAACTAACTGATTCTGTTGTGATTTTAAACAGACAAAAAGGGGATTCCGAAATAACTACGTAATGATGCCGTTTTGTAAAAAGTCTGAATTCATGTTTAGTTAGTTCTCTCCACAAGACGACAAGAAAATAACTTTTAAAATACTTGTTTTCTCAACGGAGTCTGGATCGATTGGTGCTATGCTAAGCTAACATTGTAGCATCTCCATCAACACTCAACATAACGTCATCAAGGCGTAAATACGGCAGCGTTTATTCATTGTTTGTACCGTATGGTTTACACACATACATGTATACACAGTTTGGTCTCCACTAATATGAGGTATAGAGCTCTGGTGAACACAGACGGATAGAGTTAGTTTCCTGATTCAACGTCAGTGATGACAGGAGGAGCATCTCAACACTGATAGGCTATCGCACCGCAGCGCCCGCCCCAAATGCTCTCATTGGTTGAGACGCGTGATGACGCCCATCCCAAGCCAATCCTGATCAACATCCCGCCCCTCCTGTGACCCATGGTCTGTCTGTCTGTGTATTCAGAGCCAGAGAGCAACGGACTTTCAAAATAATAATAATTTTTTTTAAAACTGCGTTAACGCGCAATAAAATAATTGTCGGCGTTAATTAATTAATGCGTTAACGTGATAATAATGCATTAACTTGCCCAGCACTAATATATATATATATATATAAATGAATTCATATAAATAAATAAAAATATAATATATAATAAACAGACTAACCTGTTTGAGGAGGTTGCAGGAAAGCGTGAAAATGTCGAAAAGTGATGAATCTCTGAATGAAGAAGCAATCTTCCTGTGTTTGGTCAGAGGATGTGTCGTATCGGCCTGAAGACAAACACAATGTTACACACACACACACACACACACAGAGAGAGACAGAGAGAGATAGAGACAGAGAGAGAGAGAGAGAGACAGAGAGAGATAGAGACAGAGAGACAGACAGAGAGAGACAGAGACAGAGAGAGACCGAGACAGACAGAGAGAGACAGAGACAAAGAGAGACAGACTACCTAGAATCTGAATTGTAAGTCTCTTTGGATAAAAGCGTCTGCTAAATGACTGTAATGTACCTGATTGATCTCATTGGTCAGCTGGGACAGGATGGTGACTCCTATGATGCAATGTTCAACGCTGTCCTGTAAACACAGCAGTTACACGCACACACACACACACCGTTAAACACATGATATCATATACACCCCCCCACACACACATACACACCTGTAGAAAGCGTGTGACGTCAGCAATGACGTTCCTGAAGACGTAGTCGTCTTTCTGACAGTCGAACCAGCCCAGCTTAGTGATCCGGGCGTAGAGCTGGATCAGTGCCTGAGTCACAAAGGCTGCTAACTTTGGCCGTGTGGCCAAATAATTCAGAACATAGTTCCCTGAACGTCACAAACAAACGACAACAGCTTCATGAAAGAGGAACAACACACCTGAAAGACTTCATCAAACTCGAGAGAAATTAGATTTAGAGACAAAACAACGGAGAGAACAAACATCTTCATCTGAAGTTTGACTTTCTGTTTGTATATCAGTATTATATGAGACATGAAAGATATAAATCTGTAGAAATAATCACATAAGATGTGATGAACAGTGAGATGATGAAGAAAATAAATGATTTTAGTCTGCAGTGGCTCGTGGAATTTATGATATATTTCCATACATATTAAAACCCTTTTAAATATCATTAAATATAATACCTTTAAATATCCAGCAGTAAGGTTTCTATTTATAATAAATAAACCTTGATATTTAAGGTCATGTTTAGTTTTTGTGTTTGTTATTTATTTATCTTTTAAAAAAGGTTTAGTTGGAGAGACGAGTCGATAAAAGACGTAAGAACGTCTGAGAAGAAAGCAAAGCAGTCAGAAATAATGAAGACGTCTGAACCACCACAGAAGAAGGTGAGGAGGACATGAAGTGACACAGCTCTATATTAAATATGCTGATGAAATTCACGTTCACTAAAAGAGTCAGAGGAGAAGACTTCTTGATGAAATAAACCTGAATCATTGAGTCTTATTCTATTAACAGAATGAATATTTACTGCGTTTCCTTTTACAGTCACACATCAAACAGAAGATCAAACTCGGACGTTAAAAAGATTCTCCTGAGGAGTCGTCAGCGTTAAAGAGAAGAAGCTGAACTGTATTTAACTCACGGATGTCGATGCGTTGCTCGAGGGGCAGAGGGTTACTGGTTCGAGAAACCAGTTTAGACAAACAGGTGGCGGCGAGCAGCTGAGAATATGACGACTGTAACAAGAGAATACAAACATGAACTTTATAATTTTTCATCATCAATAAAAGTCCTTCACACAGTTTGTGGTGTTTGAGATGAACCCTGTTTGTCTCCATCAGAGCTTCCTGTTAATGTTACAAAACGAAACGATCTCCGTCCACACGGGAGTTTCAGCATCATTCTCGAGTTGATCTGCATCCACACGGCAGCCTTCGAAGGCGGACAGCATGTGACCATTAACGTACACTGGGCATGCGCGTGACGGTGTAACCAGGAAGTGGCTTGCTTAGTTAAAAAAAAAAAAAACGGAAGAAGTAAAACGTTAGTGCAGCGTGTCTTCTCATTAGAATCTAAAAACAACGAGGCACTAACTGTTGTTGTAACTCGTAGCTCTGAATAGCATTTACGGCTAACTGGCTTGGCCGCATAATAGGGCTGATGACGCCGCTGGTCACGGCGCTCGCTAATCGCCCCAATAACCGGCGGAATGCGATCGTCTTATTTATGAATTATTTGCGTCTGTACGTTTTGAAATTCAGATTGTGGCGTCATTATTAAATAACCCAGAATATGATTATTGTTTCTTAAATGATAAAACTCTCAAACCCGACAATCAGGAATGAACAGCCTCACGTGACTGAATGAAATGATGATAAATGATGTAAGTCAGCTCTCTCTGACTTTAATTGTTTCCATAATAAAAGTTATTGAGGGAAACATCAGATCATGAAAACACAAATCTTTCTAATAAATGTAGAAAGTTGTTTGTGGTCCTTTTGTTGTTCAGTCTACAATGAACATATATTTAAACCAGATGTTGAATCAGAAACCTAATCAAATATAAAGCTTGAGTTTAATCTGTGATCCGTCTTCACTGTTTACATGTTGAACAAAATCTCATCAGTCCGATCGGCTGCAGCGTCCAATCACATGACTGATGAACAATGAGGGGGCGTGTCGGCCGTTAAAACACTTCCTGGAAGTCTGTTCTCGTGGGTCCTCGCTCATGGCTCCTCAGAGATTCCTCCTCTCTCCTCGCTCCTCAGAGCAGAAATAAGAGCTTTGGGACGGCCGTCAATATGGCGGCGCAGAACAACTTCCGGTTCGAGCGAGGATTGAGGAGCGAGGAAATGACAAATAAGAGACTTGGGATGTACCCTACGACACCTTGTTCGACGCGTCAGAGTCTCAGGAATGCAGTGGTGGTAACGTGGGCTTGATTGACAGAATCGTTAGCCGGAAAAAAAACAGAAACGCGCCGTGCGTCGCCCTGCGTAAAATAGGGCTGCACAATTAATCGAATTTTAATCGCGATCACGATTTTGGCTGCCACAATTAAATGAGCATGATCTTTCAGCGATATTGACGTTTAAAATGCGTGCTCTGCTACATATCAAATCAAGCACGTCCTCAACTAACAGTCAGCCAACCACCAGGGGGCGAACGAGACAGGAGGTGTCATGCGCGCACCCTGCAGCGGCAGCCTCAAAAAAAGTTCTGTCTGCAGTCGACTCCGGTATTAGTAGAAGAGTAGCGAGACAGACAACAGAACAGAGAGCAGACGGTCATTTATATTTTGCTTCAGGTCAATAACAACCGTATAAGTTTTATTTTGATGAAAAGACGTGTACATTAGCTGGAATGTAGCACAACATGGAAGTGAAAGCAGTGCTCTGTTGATTTAATTTTGGGTAAAAAGTGTGGATACTATTTTATTAGTTATTAGTCTACATGTGCTTTGTGGACTTGGAGAAGGCTTTCGACCGGGTCCCTCGGGGGGTCTTGTGGGGGGGTGCTGCGGGAGTATGGGGTGACGGACCCGTTACAACGGGCGATCCGGTCTCTCTACGACTGCAGTAGGAGCTGTGTCCGCATTCTCGGCAATAAGTCAGACACGTTCCCGGTGGGTGTTGGCCTCCGCCAGGGCTGCCCTTTGTCTCCGGTCCTGTTCGTGACTTTCATGGACAGGATATCTAGGCGCAGCCTGGGGGCGGAGAACGTCAGTTTCGGGGGTCTCGGGATCGCCTCTCTGCTGTTTGCAGATGATGTGGTCCTGTTAGCCTCCTCGGATCATGACCTCCAGCATTCACTGGGGCGGTTTGCAGCCGAGTGTGAAGCGGCGGGGATGAGAGTTAGCACCTCCAAATCTGAGGCCATGGTGCTCTGCCGGAAACCGGTGGATTGCTCCCTCCAGGTGGGGACGGAGTGCCTACCTCAAGCGAAGGAGTTTAAGTATCTCGGGGTCTTGTTCACGAGTGAGGGTAAGATGGAGCGGGAGATCGACAGGCGGATCGGTGCGGCTGCAGCAGTAAAGCAGGCGCTGCACCGGACCGTCTTGGTGAAGAGGGAGCTGAGCCGGAAGGCAAAGCTCTCAATTTACCACTCGGTCTACGTTCCTACCCTCATCTATGGTCACGAACTCTGGATCGTGACCGAAAGGACAAGGTCGCGGCTACAAGCGGCCGAAATGAGCTTCCTCCGTAGGGTGGCCGGGCTCAGCCTTAGAGATAGGGTAAGGAGCTCGGTCATCAGGAGGGAGCTTGGAGTCGAGCCGCTACTCCTTCGCGTCGAAAGGAGTCAGCTGAGGTGGTTTGGGCATCTAATTAGGATGCCTCCTGGACGCCTCCCACTGGAGGTTTTCCAGGCACGTCCAACTGGGAAGAGACCCCGGGGAAGACCCAGAACACGCTGGAGAGATTACATCTCTCAGCTGGCCTGGGAACGCCTCGGGATCCCCCAGAATGAGCTGGAACATGTTGCCGGTGAGAGGGAGGTCTGGGTTGGCCTGCTGCCACCGCGACCCGACCCCGGATAAGTGGAGGAAAATGGATGGATGGACCATTTTATTAATATTTTCCTTCTACGAGATGCACTGTGATCAGGACCAGTCTGATGCAAAGATTTGTACATTAGCCAGAATGTAGCACAACAATGGAAGTGGAAGCAGTGTACTTGTTCATTTAAACGTGAACGTGCAATAAAAAGATGTCCCTAAAATTAATGAATAATCGTGATCTCAATATTGATCAAAATAATCGTGATTATGATTTTGGCCATAATCGTGCAGCCCTAGCGTAAAAACAGATTGGCCGAAAGTGAATTCCCTTCCCCTACTGTCCCCCAGGCTTGTCTGACCCCCCTTTCACCAGGAAACAGTTGAAAAAAAACACAGGAAATACGTAGCAACAGTGTTTCTAGCCGGCAAAACGGAATATGAATACTTTTTCTTCATGATTCGTCTCAAGGTACGAAGCATTTATGGTTTCTTCTGCGGTGGAGCGGCTTGGTTTTGTGGTGCTTGTTGACTGTATATTTGTAATGGTTTCACGGAGAGAAATTTGGAAGATATCTCTGGATTCTGTGTCGAATGCTCGTGCTTTTTGCTATCTCGGTTGTCCGTGGTAGCGGTGATATTGTGATATTGATTATTTTAATCGTTGCCCAGCACGAGTTTTAACAAACGTTGGTAAACTTTAACAAATGTTGGTAAACTTTAATAAACGTTAGTAAACTTTGGTAAAGCAGACATACTGCTGCTCCTCTATGAATGTAAACAGAGGAGCACTCCAATGAGTTTTACACAATCACTGTAACCCCGATGATATCACAGTGATGTCACCAGGATCATCTCAGTCTGGACTTTAAGATGACCGATGTCACACACACACACACACACACACACACACACACACACACACACACACACACACACACACACACACACACACACACACACACACACACACACACACACACACACACACACACACACACAGTTAGAGAGACATGGCTGAGGGGAGTTGCCTCTGTTCTGTTCTTTAATGTAACGTTACTGGAGCGACAGAGCCTCTCCCAGCTGTTAACAGACTGCTGTGCTAGCGGGCTAACTAGCGAGTTGTACCCAGCATGCAGTTCGGCAGTGAAATTTTATAAATGTACAATTATTAGTGTTACAAATTGTTTGTGTCACAAACTGTTGCGTCGTGGTGTTTTGTTGTTAAAGAGCGTTAGTTGTGGGTTGTTAGTTGTTGTTATAAAGTTATAACCATGACTAGGGGTCCCTCTCAACACACATAAGACAACTAGCTCCGACCGCAGCGCTCTCAGCGGCGAACAATATATTTTGCTGCCTGTTGAAGAGCGACAGAAGTTGTTTCGGCTGTGCACCGGTATGACGGTATATGATAATTCATATCATACGGGAAATTAAAACCGGTATACCGCCCAGCCCTACTTCAACAGAAGTAGTAACAGTACTCACACTGCCTCTCTAGTATCAGTACTTGAACAGAAGTAGTAACAGTACTCGCACTGCCTCTCTAGTATCAGTACTTGAACAGAAGTAGTAACAGTACTCACACTGCCTCTCTAGTATCAGTACTTGAACAGAAGTAGTAACAGTACTCGCACTGCCTCTCTAGTATCAGTACTTGAACAGAAGTAGTAACAGTACTCACACTGCCTCTCTAGTATCAGTACTTGAACAGAAGTAGTAAAAGTACTCGCACTGCCTCTCTAGTATCAGTACTTGAACAGAAATAGTAACAGTACTCACACTGCCTCTCTAGTATCAGTACTTGAACAGAAGTATAACAGTACTCGCACTGCCTCTCTAGTATCAGTACTTGAACAGAAATAGTAACAGTACTCACACTGCCTCTCTAGTATCAGTACTTGAACAGAAATAGTAACAGTACTCACACTGCCTCTCTCCAGCAGCAGCTGACACTTGCTGAGACAGTCGGGGCTGTTGGTGAACTCCACCAGAGCTTTCTCTGCCTGGTGTCTGACGGCGGTGTCGGTGGTCTCATACAGCTGCTTACACAAGATCTCCAGCTGGGCGAGGCCCTGGAACACACGGGGGGGGGGGGGGGGGGGGGGTACACAGGTATGAACCCCAAGGTGCTGATGGTAGAGATGCACCGACGATCAATACGGACGTTTCACATTTTAGTTTTTAAATATCACATTATGTCTGTAAACGGCAGCACAGACGGTAACAAGAGACACACAAAACACACACACAAAATTCACTTTAAATGTACAAGTTTCATCTGAATTTATGCGTAGATTAAAAATGTGCATAAAAACAAGTGGATGGAAAGAAACCGTTTTTACAGATTATTGTCCGATCCTTTGACTCATTATTTTTGAAGTAAACATCTTTGTGTTTTAGTATTTTTGTGGGACAAAGAAGTGATATGAACTTAATTTCTCTATTTTGTGATATTTTATGAACTAAACAATTAACAAAATGAAGCAAACAATCCTAAAACCGAAGCTACAGCTCTTATTTAAACTACATTCAGGTGAACCCGTGTGTTTAGATTGTTGAAGGATGATAAATATTTATTATTTTGGAGCAGATAGTGAGGCGTTTAACGACATCCAGCTCAGATCACAAGGCGGGAAAAGTGCTGAGTCATATAGAGTCGCAGTGAGATCACTGATACATTCAAAATGGTGGAGGGGACCAGGTTCAAGAGAGAGATTAGAGGTGGAGGTCTGGATTTGGAGGGTGGGGGGTCTTCACTGCTTACATGAGTGTGGAGAGTTTAAGCTACAGTGTGTGAGCAGGTACGAGTGTTACAGAGACTCTGCTGGACTCAGATAAGAACCAGTCTGAACATGAGGTTTAAATGTCTTCACAGGAAGCACGAGACGGCGGAGTTTAAACGTCTTCACAGTATGTAAGAGACGGCGGAGTTTAATCGTCTTCACAGTATGTAAGAGACGGCGGAGTTTAATCGTCTTCACAGTATGTAAGAGACGGCGGAGTTTAATCGTCTTCACAGTATGTAAGAGACGGCGGAGTTTAATCGTCTTCACAGTATGTAAGAGACGGCGGAGTTTAATCGTCTTCACAGTATGTAAGAGACGGCGGAGTTTAATCGTCTTCACAGTATGTAAGAGACGGCGGAGTTTAATCGTCTTCACAGTATGTAAGAGACGGCGGAGTTTAATCGTCTTCACAGTATGTAAGAGACGGCGGAGTTTAATCGTCTTCACAGTATGTAAGAGACGGCGGAGTTTAATCGTCTTCACAGTATGTAAGAGACGGCGGAGTTTAATCGTCTTCACAGTATGTAAGAGACGGCGGAGTTTAATCGTCTTCACAGTATGTAAGAGACGGCGGAGTTTAATCGTCTTCACAGTATGTAAGAGACGGCGGAGTTTAATCGTCTTCACAGTATGTAAGAGACGGCGGAGTTTAATCGTCTTCACAGTATGTAAGAGACGGCGGAGTTTAATCGTCTTCACAGGAAGTAAGAGACGAGACGGCGGGGTTTAATCGTCTTCACAGGAAGTAAGAGACGAGACGGCGGGGTTTAATCGTCTTCACAGGAAGTAAGAGACGAGACGGCGGGGTTTAATCGTCTTCACAGGACGTAAGAGACGAGACGGCGGGGTTTAATCGTCTTCACAGGAAGTAAGAGACGAGACGGCGGGGTTTAATCGTCTTCACGGGAAGTAAGAGACGAGACGGCGGGGTTTAAATGTCTTCACGGGAAGTAAGAGACAAGACAGTGGGGTTTAAATGTCTTCACAGGAAGTAAGAGACGAGACAGTCGGGTTTAAATGTCTTCACAGGAAGTAAGAGACGAGACAGTGGGGTTTAAATGTCTTCACAGGAAATAAGAGACAAGACAGTGGGGTTTAAATGTCTTCACAGGAAGTAAGAGACGAGACAGTGGGGCTTAAATGTCTTCACAGGAAGTAAGACGAGACAGTGGGGTTTAAATGTCTTCACAGGAAGTAAGAGACGAGACAGTGGGGTTTAAATGTCTTCACAGGAAGTACAAGACGCTGAAGAAGACAAGAAAGGTATCGTTCAAAAGAGTACGATGTTATTAGCACCGGTCCAAAACTAAACTGAGGGTTTCCAGGCTAAGCTAACGCTAACCACAAAGATGGAGTCAACAAAGAGAACAGAAGACAGATCTGATCATGTTTGTATCAGCAGAACACAAGGAAAACAACACGTCTCTAATTAAGGACCAAATAAACAGATATAAATTGATTCACCCATCTTTTCTGAATGTGTCCGATCATCTCCTGTAACTCTGTAAACACGTAGTCCTTGACATCACATCAGTTCTGTTATGTACGAACGGAACCTGAAGGCATCACGGAGCGTCACCCCGTCAACTGTTTGATGTTTAAGGATTATTAACTGTTCGTAGTCGTCACTTTAAACTGATTTTATTATTGTTTAAATATGTTTAATTAAAGTAATGTGTGCAACTCTATAATAATCTATAATATTATATATATAATTGGGTTTTATTTTGGCAACTTTTCTTTTACAATTATCTTAAAAACATACAATGAAATCGACTAAAAAAGTAAAATAATCATCAGATTAATCAATAATAAAAACAGTTTGATGCTCATTGTGTATAATTAAAAACACTTAAGGGTTGTTTATTAAAAAGGGGGTTAAAGAGTTTGACCTTATTGAAGAACATAATCTATAATCAGATCACGATTCTTTATTTAAAACTCATGACGATGGTTCTGGATCGGATCTGAGACTCAATAGCAAAGATGCTGCAGCTCTCTGCCTCAGAGCCTGGAGGCTCCAGATCAGGGTCTGATCAACACATCCTAACATCTGCTTTCCAGTCAGAATAAAGTCTCTACTCATCATAATAATCATTCAAAGCAAATGAACAACAACATGCTGCATGAAGTTAGCTTCACACAAACGTTATGAGGACAAACATCTGGAGAAGAAGGGGGACAGATTCAAACCATCAAATCTTCTGCTCTCCTTGTCTCCTCTCTCATCTCCCATCTCCTTGACTCCTCTCTCATGTCCTCCCTCCTCCTTGTCTCATCTCCTCTCCTCTCATTGTCTCCTCTCTTCCCCTCTCTCATCTCATCTCCTCCCCTTATCTCCTCTCTTCCCCGAACATGTGTCCGGAACACGAAGCAGCAGCTAGCATCACATGCTAGCCCGTGATGCTAGCTTCACGAGCTAGCTTCACATGCTAGCTAAACAAAAACATCGCTGCTTAGTTACGCACATAAACAACGCGGTTGCTCGTTAAACACCGATGTTTTCCTTCGTTAATCGTCTCCGTCACGGTAACGTCAGTCACGCGGACACGGAGCCGGACTTTACGGACAAACTGTTAAAAACAAAATGTGTTCAAACCAGCATCGAGCGGGAGAAGACGATGCTAACGTTAGCATAGCTATGCTAAGAGGCTCGGCTAGCTTTGTTAGCATAACAGAGCAGCAAACACATATTTAGGCTCAAATAATAATGATTTAAAGTGTGTAGTTTATGACACATGTTACGTCACATTGTGGTTCTCAGTGGCGCCAAACTGAACCAGCTCGTGCTAACCGGACAGCTAACAGACGAGCTAACAGAAGCTAGCCCTACACCGAGCGGTGACAGCGGGGCCACTTCGTCTCTTTTTACAGCGTCAGACCGCCCTCCGGCCCCCAGCGGCCTCACACGGGCCCCGAGCCCGCAACACGAGCACCAGAATCCCGCCTTCACGCTCCGTCTCGCGCCCGTTGATGCATTAGTCGGTTACAAAAACATGAACCCTCCGCTCACCTGCACATGATCCGCCATCTTTCTCCATTTCATGCTCCTCTCACTCCCCCGCTTATGGTATAAAGAGAGAGGAAACAGCGCCGCGTGTGGCGGCTCCGCGCTACTGCAGCTCAGCAGCATTTATTTCATGTTTTTATTGTAATTTTTCTATGTTTTATAAATGTTCTTTCACTACTTTAACTGTTGTTTATTTCCTCTTAATGTGTTTTTTATTCACCAAACATATAACTTATAATAATAAGTGAATAACTATAACAATAATTAATCAATCGGATTATTACAAACCAACCGATTTATTAACGTACAAACTTTAAAATGTGATGATGTAGTTTATGTTAAAATACACAAATATTATTAAGAATATATTAATACTTATATATTAATAATAATATATTAATAATTAAAGTAGTGAATTATTTGTTTCCAACTGTGTTCAGTAAATGTTTAAAATAAGATCAATTCGATGTTTATCTGTCAAAGAGCTTAATTTGTTGTGGACAATAAATTAATAATGTAAATAAAGAATAACGTGTTGAACATAAATGAGATTATTATTGTGTATGAAATGTTTGGAACTCTGTTTTGTTTTTAATGAGATCAACTTTATATTTTTCTTTTCCTCTTTTAATTTAAAATCTTTTCATTCAAAGTAACAACAACAACAAAAAACAACAACTTTAAAATGTGTGAAATACTTTTAACAATAGAAATAAAACTGTAAAGAAGTGATTCTGTTATTAGCATAATTTTAATATTTCAGAATTAGAGGGCAAATATGAAAATAGTGTAGTTGTGATGTGTTTGTTTATATATTCTCTCTCTATATATATATACTATATATATATAAACATATATATATAACATATACAGTACATATATATACTGTATATGTTATATATATATATATATACAGTATATTTATATATACTGTATATAATATTGTTCAGCTGATTTCAAATTATAACTGAACTTTTATTTTTTTAAACTATGGCTGCAGGTTTTCTTTTAGTTTAATTTTTTTTCAGTAAGAAAAAAAAAAGTGTTTATGAACACTTGAATATTTATTAAATATACATTTGTAGTAAAAGTAGAAGGAAGAATAAACCACTTAGATTGCATTCATGATGTCATTTTGTTACAATTCCCTAATTACTTTAATTGATTGACATCTTAATTGTCGTGAGTTCTTTAGTGCTGATAAATGTTAATAATAATAAATAAATAAAGTTAATTGAATGAATGTCTTTGTGTCTGTATATTTCATGATGTCATGTTTCTCCAGACCACCAGGGGGCGATAGCTCCTCCTCCTTCTGCAGTGTTTCCTGTTTCGGAAGTAGAGGAAAAGTGAAAGCAGTAGATTCTCATTCATCATGTTTGAATGGAAACACAAAGGTTTCTAATAAAAACACGCAGGTTTATTTCTGCTAACAGACCGTAATTTATTTATTCATTTTATTTATATATTTTTATTATTATTATATATATTTTTTTATCGTATTTATCTTTAGTAATTTATCTTTAGTAAAGGTCATTAGGTACCCTATAAGAGTATTGAGACCCTAAACCAAGGTGATGGCTTGATCCTCATCCGTAAATAGTTGAGTCTCAAGGTTTGTTAGATGTGTTAATGCAGAACGTGGGACTGGACGGTGAACTAGTAGGACAATATGTGTTGGTGTAGGCTTTGATGGTGTTGCCATTCTCTCCCTAGGCTGGTCTTGAATGCGTTGACTGAGGAGGCACTAACTGTTCCTTGACTCAGGCTGTTCCATACTAGTGTTGTTCTACTTGAGAAAAAAGGTTTCCGTGGACCAGGCTGGTGTTGTAGCTGTAGTTTCAGATCGTGACCTCTCGTATTGGTGCTGAGGGATTTTTTGAACATACTATTGCCACATACTTCACAACTTCTGTCAGACTGTACGCTGTCAATTCCTGTCAGTATTTTAAAAGTTTGGACCATGTCGGCTCGTTTACGTCGAAATTCCAGTGTTTGCAAGTTGAGGCTGGCGAGTCTTTCTGG
Organism: Anarhichas minor; assembly: GCF_050575085.1. Taxonomy (NCBI): domain Eukaryota; kingdom Metazoa; phylum Chordata; class Actinopteri; order Perciformes; family Anarhichadidae; genus Anarhichas; species Anarhichas minor. Next base: position 307,604 of record NW_027466551.1, on the reverse strand, counting down.
GTATGAGAAATTTGAGAGGCCGTGCACTAGTCTAGTTGCGCGTCTCTGAACTTGTTCCAGGGCATCTTTGTCCCGCTTGAGTTTGGGGCGACCAGACGACTGAGGCGTACTCGAGGTGAGGACGTACCAAGGATTTGTACAGGTGGAGAAATGATGTTTGATCCAAGGACTTGAACGTGTGTTTGATTGCTCCTAACATTCGGTTGGCCTTGGATACCTGGGTTTGGATGTGCCTGGAGAATGAGAGGTTGCGGTCGATAATTACACCCAAGTCTTCCTCTTCTTGTGTGGTTTGAAGCTGGTGGGTTGTGCCATCGTTGTTCCTCATTGTGTATGTGCGTTGCGGGTTAGTGTTCCCGAGGTGCATTGTTTTGCATTTATCTGGATGAAATAACATGCACATTATTTGGGCCCAAGATTGGAGATGGTCCAAGTCACACTTAAGACTGGAGTGCTGCGTGTCATGTAGCTGTGATATGACTTCAAAGATCTTAGTGTCGTCGGCAAACATCAGGACAAAGTTGTTGAGGAAATCCGGTATATCAGCCACAAATAGTACAAACAGCAAAGGGCCAAGTACTGAGCCTTGAGGTACCCCGCTGTTGACGCTTGCAAAATCAGAGAATTGTCCATTTACCACTACTCGTTGTCTGCGATTGGTAAGAAAGTTACGGATCCATTGAAGTATGTTGTCTTGGATGCCAAAGAAGGTCGTTAGATTTCAGGTGCTCCCTGATGTCTTCAGCAATCAGTCTTTCCAATCAGTCTTTCCATGAGTTTGCACACGTATCGATTGTTTTTTCTTGTTCCATCTATTTTAAAATTGTTTATCTATATTTTTTACCTAAAACTCAGATTTTAAAGGTGATGTATAGATACAATTATTACTATTATTATTTATTATTATATATTATTATTATTATTATTATATACAGTGCATTATGTTTCATACTGAGGAAGAATCAACTTTTAAATGTGTGTTGTAGTTCTTGACTGTGGCCACTAGAGTGTGTATGTTGTTATATGGGATGGTTAGATAGACATATTGTTTTTGTTGTTTTCAGTCTGTCTGTGGTTGTTTTGTGTCTCTGATGTTGAAACTCTGCTAAATATATGAACAAGGACCAGTCTGTTTCACAGAGGTGTCTCTTATTGTGAAAAGCCTCTAATGAGCTTAACAAACTGAACCAGGACCAGTCTGTTTCACAGAGGTGTCTCTTATTGTGAAAAGCCTGTAATGAGTTTAACAAACTGAACCAGGACCGGTCTATTTCACAAAGGTGTCTCTTATTGTGAAAAGCCTTTAATGAGCCTCACAAACTCAACCAGGACCAGTCTGTTTCACAAAGGTGTCTCTTATTGTGAAAAGCCTGTAATGAGCCTCACAAACTCAACCAGGACCAGTCTGTTTCACAAAGGTGTCTCTTATTGTGAAAAGCCTGTAATGAGCCTCACAAACTCAACCAGGACCAGTCTGTTTCACAAAGGTGTCTCTTATTGTGAAAAGCCTGTAATGAGCCTCACAAACTCAACCAGGACCAGTCTGTTTCACAAAGGTGTCTCTTATTGTGAAAAGCCTGTAATGAGCCTCACAAACTGAACCAGGACCACTCAGTTCCATAAAAGTGTCTCTTATTGTGAAAAGCCTGTAATGAGGGAGATGAAGACGAGTCACTACATCATACAAACTGGTCCTTTGAGTAGAATTTTGATTATTGATTTTTAATTTTAATGCAGTATTTGTCATATTTGTTGGTACTTTAGTGAACTAAACGACTGAGCTCTTCTTCCTCCTTTGTAGAGCTGAAGCTGAGGATGCTTAGTGACAGACGTCGTCCTGCAGGAGGCAGTAGAGCCTCACTTACATCAGAACATCTGTAACATGATCTCAGACATGATGAGCAGCTTGATATTCTCACACCTGATGAGTGATTTATGAATAAATGATTTATGTCTTTAGAAAACAGTTCAATCTCAATAAACTGTTGAAGTGTGTTTCATAATTCTTTGATAAGATAAAACTTGTTGTTCGGCAGTTATGATACAAATATATTGTGTTTTATTTAGTTTGAGCATAAACGTTGTGTAATCCAGTAAAAACAAAGAGATTCTCACATTATTCATATCAAATATACGTCTTTAGTGGACATTCTCTCTTTGTTTCTTTATATTGATTCATGATTTAGAGCTTGTCACATTTAATCTAGTGACAAAAACACACATCATTTACAGGTTTCATCCTGCTGATGTTTCTACACACACACACACACACACACACACACACACACACACTAACTCTGTGTGTGTGTTAGCTAACAGAACACCTTCGGCTCCCTGAGGTTTCGATGGTGTGTTTTCATGGGAGGTCTGTGTATATCCAGCACTCTGCTAGTTTACAGAGTGAAGGGTAAATTGACACACTAGGTGACAGTGTGTGTGTGTGTGTGTGTGTGTGTGCAAGGTGCATTCTTTTTGAAACAGCAATACAATACTTCTCATCTCTTATTTTCTTTAAACGTGTCACTTAACAGTTTGTCTGTTCATGATGGTGTGAAGGTTCCAGTCAGACTCTGGTGTGGATCAGCTGGACCGAAGGGTTCCAGTCAGACTCTGTATCAGTGATGTTTATAATTATATAAATCATGAGGTAACCACGGTGAAGTGTTTCTCTGATTAATCAGGAGAGCAGCTGTTCGTCGTCCTTTGTCACTTCATCAAACATTCATATCATAAAACAAACATCACAAAGTATCTCTGCAGATTCATAATCTGAGAGGAATTTATTTTTAAGCGGTGAACTTTGAGTTTTCAGCTGCAGAATTAACTCTGAAACTCATATTGAAGCAAAAATCAATCACCAATACGTTTCTAAATGATGCAGCTCAGACCTGCTGGATATAAACATGTGACAATAAGAAGATATATGATGAGAAGATATGAAACAAAGTTTTACATCAAACAAAGAACATCAGTGATGATGATAAAATAACAAAAACAATACAAACCTCCTGCAGGTTCTGGACCTCCGGACTCACATACTTCTGGGAGAAAGACCAGGTCTCTGTCTTTGTGCTGTCTTGTGCTCTACCTGCACTTCCCCCATTATTTACTCAGAGAACTGAGGTTACAAAATGTAACCTTAGATTTGGAGGTGGAGGTTAGAGAGGTCCTTGTCCTCCATGCTGAGAACATTCAGGCTCTGAAACGAGCAGCGTGGAAATAAACACAGATTCAGTGACCTCTTAGCTCTAAAGTCTGCTTAACCTCATGAGGAGGATTAGAGTATTCTCTCTCTAAAAACATGATTCACTCAGTTATTGTTGAAATAATATAATAATAAGAGGACTTTTAGAGAGTACAGACTAAAACATGTTACATTGACTCTGTTTGTGTTTATGTATTTTATCCGTTGGATATTTCTGGTCAGTCTCAACACGTAGAGCCTGAAGGTCTGTGACTCAACCAGGAGCTTAAACTCATCCGACAGACTAAACCTCACTAATTAAAACAAAGGAAAAACATTATTTTGATTCATTCGCATGCTAAAATAAAGCATCTAACCAATTAATGCGTTTTAGCCCCAGATATTTTAAGCTGCATTTTAAAATCACATCACAAACCTTTAGTCTCCTTGTCAGCTGAGGAAAGGCCTCCTCTCTGCAGGCGTGGTTCTGTTTCTCCTGTTGGCCCCGTTGGCCCAGTTTGTCCCATTGGTCCCGTTGGCCCCGTTGGTCCCGTTGGTCCCGTTGGCCCCGTTGGCCTCGTTTGTCCCGTTGGCCCCGTTGATCCTGTTGGACCTGTTGGTTCTGGCTTTTGTTTGCTTCACATGAAATGCTCAGTAAAACAAGAAGTACATTTAGCTTCCTGGTGGCAAGAACGTCAGCACACTGACTTCAGATTTCAGAGATAGTCGGCTTCATATACGATCCTGAATATGAGAGGCTGTAACAAATGTGTGATGATCCATGTGGAAATGAAGAAGAGTCTAAAGAACCTTTAATCACACAGGGTTCTATGTGAAGATATCAGGTACAGTTGTTTCTGATAGAACATGAAATGTCACAACCAGTCTTTCTATAGGAGGTTCTTCACTCTCTTAGGGGTGTTAGTGATCTTTGAGGAGGTTCTAGACGTCCAGTCCTGAGTATCGATCTGATCTTTGCCAATTATCTATTTATGTAGTCCTTTAGAATGTTCTGTAGTTCTTTAAGATGTTTAGTGTTCATTAAGTAGTTTCTACAGTTTTTCAAGTGTTGATGTGTCTAGTGGTGATGGACTTTTTCAGTCTAACACTCTAAACTGAGGAGGAGAATCCTATATGGGCTTGTAAGAGTCCTGTTGGATGTTCTACCGGTCCTCTTGGAGGTTCTACGGGTCATTAAGGAGGTTCTTGAAGTCCTTTAGGAGCTTCTAGAGATCCTTTAGAACTTAGTTTTGGGTCTATAGAAGGTTCTGACACCTGCTATAGGTTAAGTGGTCATTGAGGAGGTTCTTGAAGTCCTTTGGGAGATTCTATGGTCACGTCATGTGACCATTTGTTATGGCCACATGACATTTTTTTTAGAATGAAATCATCTCATATTTTCTGTCTTCTGTGTTCTTTTTTGTTCTACATTTCATTTTAGATTCATATAATTTGACAATAAATACTTGAATTACTACAGAAGTATTTGACAGCTAAATAATGGAGTACAATTATTATAATTATTGATGTTGAGCTTTTTAGAGTTCATTTAAGAAGAAAAGCTCAAATATATTTCATAGTTCAGTGTAGCAACAGATATTCCTCTTATAATGTACATTTGAAGGGTTTTTACACCATAAAATTATCTTAATGTTTTTAAATTTAATATTTGTATGTATTGTTGTCCATTAAAATTTGCCTGTTTTAACTGACGATCCATTAAAGTGAGGGTGACTGTGGCTAAGTGGAAAGCAGGGCTGTCCTACAATCAGGGGATCGGCGGTTCGAGCTCCGGCTCCACTAGTCACATGTCAATGTGTCCTTGAGCAAGACACTTAACCCCAAATTGCTCCCGTAGCTGTGCCTACGGTGTATAGATAGAAACTGAATTGTAAGTCGCTTTGGATAAAAGCATCTGCT